>NW_028280869.1:80000-380000 GCF_059751285.1 Brachycentrus maculatus | reverse complement strand
CAGATAATTTCAAGACTTAAACATTCGCAGAACACATAACGTCAATATTTTAATCATTCTAGTCACAATTATTTCTGTTTTATGTAATAAGTATTTCCTATTCCGCTAATCAAAAGAATAATGCTCACTAATTACACCGAAACGTATCCTTGTGTAAAATAAATAAAACTATATTATTTAACAAAATATAGTATTGTTAAAGGAATTTATACACATACTATTTTTGTATATTCATAATATTATAAACGGCAAAAATGAAGATGCTGTGCGCAAGAATGGTTCATAGGACGATGGTGCCTAGAGTTATGTGCTCAACACCTAATTCAAGATGGAGGTATTCAACTAAGGTAAGAAGTGTGTATTTTTTAATGTAAAATAAATGTATAATATCTTTTCACATCATTTCAAATAGTAAAAATTGTTTCCCGCCTCTGTAGTTTAATGGTTAGCACGCTCAGCTACCTTTCTGGAGGTCCCAGGTTCGATTCCCAGGGGGGGGTCAAATAAATTTAAGTGATTTTTTCACTCCAATATTGTTTCAATATTACCCTGGGCTGATACCTGAAGCGGAGGGCTGATCACCTTTCCTTCATGTGTTGACGATCTAGATAACACTGCGTTAATATGATGTAGTGCCCTATGCACCAGTACGGATAAGGATTTGAAGAAGAATATAATTTCATTATGTTGTTCATTGTATAAATCAAAATGTATATAAGAAGTAGCGATGTGTTTTATTTCATTTAATATTTCTTTGTTATGTTTAATGATTTGTTCCGGCCCTTGGCTCGGAGACAGAATGATAACTTGGCCCCAGACCTAGGAAAGGTTGCCCATGGCTGATGTAAAGTATGGCTGTTCTCGGGCATTTTCTATGACGTGGCTCAGAAATATTAGAATGTTGGCTTTCAGATTCATGTGTACGGTAGGGATGTCTGGAAAAAAAAAGGTTTCGACAGTTGGATAAATTGTTGCAGGCGGCAGGGGCCGGTGTAGAGTACCGTCCCATCCGGAGTGTGCTGGTAGCCAACCGAGGGGAGATCGCTATACGAGTGTTCCGAGCATGCACCGAACTTGGGATACGTTCCGTCGCCATCTACAGCGAGCAGGACAAGATGCACATGCACAGGTAAAGGTGGGGACTGACCGGAGTCATTTCGTCGTAACGTAATACATTACGATGCTAGCATTCGTATAGTCAGTACAGCGTTCCGAGTGCTCCATTCGAAGTCAGATACTCGCCGCGGATGTTGAAATCCAGTAACGTTTCTTTTTTTTTCTTCATTCGGAGTAGGCTGTAATTTATTAAAATCACAGAACCAAGAATCACGTCTTCGTCGTCCAACATTTTAACTATGAATACAAAGAGGATATAAACAATGTTAACGAGTGTGGAGCACAAGCGAGCAGTTGTGTTCTAAACAAACACTGATCGCGGTCAGTCAGCAATGCCGTAACGTTGTAACGTAACCCTCGCAGTGAATGTTACATTACGACGAAATGCTCCGGTCAATCCTTACCTTAAGGATAGCATACTTATTCAGATGCACAGATGTCCTCCAAAAGTCATCATAAGATGGTCAGGGTGAAAAAAGTCCAATTGGGTAGACGCTCTACTGCAAAACTGATGTCCCAGATTCGATTCCACCAATTTGCAAAATAAATTCAAGAAAGATTTATTTTCATTTGGTCTGGGTGTTTGTGATGTATTTTACACATTAACCTTCCCCATCCTTACTATCCTACCTGCAGACAAGCATCCTCCAAAAGTAGAGAGGATGCGGGTTATTCTTTTTTTTAAACAAATAAAACAGCAATATTTATAATTTGTGTGGAAAATCATTGTATGACAGAATTAAAAACGACGATATAAGAAAGGAATGTAAGGCTGAACGAGGAATAATTGAAAAGATTAGGAAGAGCTCTTTGCGGTGGTATGGACATGTGGAGCGAATGGATAGCGAGAGAATGACTAAGAAAATATATGTGGCGAATGTGAGAGGGAAAACAGAACGTGGACGACCGAAAAAGACTTGGCACGATCAGATCAATCAGAACCTAAAATCTGGCGGTGTCAAAAGTCTGCGTAATCAGAGGGCATGTATGACTAGATGTATGGATGTGAAGGAGGCGAGGAGTGTATGTCAGGACAGAAGAGTGTGGCGTTCCATCCTCTCTGCCTACCCCTGCGGGGAAACGGCGTGATGGTAGTAGTAGTAGTAGTAGTAGTAGTACTTTAAAAAGGAAACATCTGTATTCTTTTTTATAATATATGCGCAAATATTTCAATTACATTCGGTTTTTGTTGGCCCAAGCGGCCAAATATTAAAGTAAGAAACAAGTTATGTTAGATCGTGCTAGAACCTATAAACTCTGGGCCCAAGAGTCCCTTACGGGAGCACAATCTGATTTTTACAATTACAATAGCAATGGTACTTTTTATTATTATTATTATTAAACGTTTAACCTCAAGATACCTATAAGCCTTAATAGCATCTTGCACAAGTTTGTACGAGTATGGCTATTCAACTTTCACCTATATACAAATATTCATTTCACTGAGCTCATTCACTTATATACAAATATATTCCACTGGTATTATATTTAGTTTTTTTCTTTTTTCCTTACAGGCAAAAGGCGGACGAATCATATTTAGTGGGAAAAGGCCTCCCACCTGTCGAGGCATACCTCAGTATCGCAGAGATCATCAGAGTCGCTAAAGAGAACGACGTAGATGCTGTTCATCCAGGATATGGATTCCTTTCAGAAAGGTTAATATTTCTTTATTTATTTTACAAAAAGGATAGTTCAATGATAAATATTGTTAGCTCTTTCCGAGACAACCACATTATTCATGTGTATTTTTATTTATTATTTGATCACGTGGGTATCATGAGTAGGCTAAATTCTCTCGGTATTATTGTTCAGGTCAGACTTCGCCCAGGCAATACAGGATGCTGGTCTCCGGTTTATCGGGCCTTCACCCAAAGTGGTTCAGCAGATGGGAGACAAAGTCGCCGCAAGGAAAGCAGCCATTGAAGCAAGTAAGAATATTTTCTTGAATCCCAGTATAAATTTATTTTATAATAATATCTCTGATTAATAAAAAGGAAATATACAAAATATTGTTATTTAAGCCTTTATTATATGAGATTTTTATTCCAAGGACATTCATTTTCGTCACCTGTATACCATCAAATGCACTCCACTCCTAAATCCAAGAATGTGGATCATTTTTATTTATTTATTTAAACAAAATTATTATTAGTTTATTTTTAAAGGAACAACCCGCAAAGTCTCTACTTTTAGAGGCTTGTCTGCAAGTAGGATAGTAAGAATAGAGAAGGTTAATATGAAAAATACATCACAAACACCCAGACCAATTGAAAATAAATCTTTCTCAAATTTATTTTGCACTTGGCGAGAATCGAACCCGTGAAGCCAGTTTTGCAGTCTAGTGTCTACCCGACTGCGCCACGGCGCTTGTCATATATTATAACTGATATAATTGATAGTCAAATTATCATTGTGTTGATCAGATTTTTCGCCTTATGCATTATTGGGTGCAGATGGACATCAGATTATTATAGATTAATTTGATGTTATTTTTTTCCAGAGGTACCCATTGTCCCCGGAACAGATGGTCCAATCACCACTAAAGAAGATGCTTTAGACTTCTGCAAGAAGCATGGACTACCTGTTATCTTCAAGGTATCGGCTGATTCTCTGCAATTTATTTTCTAAATATTAATGTTTTTGTATCCTCGTGTTTGTACATGTTAAAATTTTCCAGGCGGCATTCGGAGGTGGTGGTCGGGGCATGCGAGTGGTTCGGGAGATGCACGAGGTGGAGGAGTCCTTCATCAGGGCTTCCTCCGAGGCCAAGGCTGCGTTCGGAGATGGGTCCATGTTCATTGAGAAGTTTATCGAGAGGCCCAGACACATTGAGGTCCAATTGTTAGGTTAGTGCTAATTTCTTCTTCCCTCTTTTACCATATCCACAAACTGCCTCCAGGCTTTTCAGTCGGTCACCAGCTCCCTTGCATCCTCCCAAGTCAGGTTCGCATCACGAAATTCAGACGAGAACTGCCGACGAATTGTCAGCAGTTGTCGTCTTGGGCGGCGCGAATCTGACGTCTCGTAAAAGAGGCAATCTTGGTTAAGGCTCTCGGGAGGCATGCGAAGTACATGGCCAAGCCAACTGAATCGCCTTTTCTTGAAGACAGTTGTGTGTTTACAATTTAACATTAATTTTTATGTTATTTTCAGTAAAAATTCTAAAGTTATCTTATATTTGCTAAATATTATCAACCTGTTATTGTAATGAACACTAATTTGTCCTGAAGTGATTGTAATAAGCATATTTTAAAATATCATATTGGGTTTACCTAGGATGCATATTGAGTCTTCACTAATGCCTTATGCACCGTGTGCAGATAGGGGTTAAAGAAGACCTTGCTTCATGCTGGGGATACATTATGATAAGTTCCAGCACTAAACATTATAAAATAAAAGTTAATCTTAATATTTGAATACTTGATATCTTAACACACTTTTATGACTGTATGCAAGTATGAAAGCAAACAAATCATGGGATTTTGGTGAATATTAAAAACACTTGCAATTTTTTGAAATTGTAATACTGAAACAGTGTTAACACATTTCAGATGGGTGTTTATTACACCTGCGGACCGCTGGCGACGATTCGATTATTGTGTACATATAGTTTAAACATTAACAAAGAGATTATTACATAATATTCATATAAAAACATAAAATAATTCCTTCTTTTCTGACTTTGAAATGAGGCCACCGCAGAAGGTGAAAATACTATTCCCGTCCTTAAGCATCAACCGACTGGGATTGAAATACCTTTCCCGTCCTTGGTGTATTAAATCGGGCCTTACTACATATAGATTTCTCTCGCAGGTGACAATGCCGGGAACGTGGTGCACCTTTACGAGCGGGACTGCTCGGTGCAGCGCCGACACCAGAAAGTGGTGGAGATAGCCCCGGCTCCCCACCTGTCCCAGGAAGTGAGGAACCGCATGACCGAGTGCGCTATTCGCTTGGCACGACACGTCGGGTACTCCAACGCCGGCACTGTGGAATTCCTACTCGATGACAAGGGACAATTCTACTTCATCGAAGTTAATGCTAGGTAATACTTATAGAAATAATTATTTTCTTTTTATTTAAGTTTTACTTAGTAAATACCACTATTTCTTAAAATCTATTGTGACATGTGTTTTGATGCATTCCGCATCATTTTCAAACACCGTATGTGAAGCTAATTCTAAATTTTAGAGTTGCGTCCTCGGGACGTCGAAGGTTGAAGAAGTTGTTGTAATTTTTTAACCCTTATCCGCACCCGATGGTGCACAGGGTACTGGATCATATAAACACAGTGTTATCTTGATCGTTAACACATGAAGGAAAGGAGATCAGCCCTCCGCTTCAGGTACCAGTCCAATATTGAATAAATATTAGAGTGAAAAAATCACTTATATTTATTTGACCTGGGAATCAAACCCGGAACCTTACCTAAGTGATAACTCAACATTAATGATGACACACGAGATTGTAATCTAGAAATAATATCATTCTTATATTAATTATTTGTTTCTCTAGCTATTATTTATAGAAAATATTTTATCACTCTGCAGGTTGCAAGTGGAGCACACGGTGACCGAAGAGGTGACAGGAATAGATCTGGTGCAGTCGCAGATCCGGGTGGCGGAGGGTCTCACTCTGCCGGAGTTGGGGCTGACGCAGGACAAGATCCACACCCAAGGGTACGCCATCCAGTGTCGAGTCACCACCGAGGATCCGGCCAATGCCTTCCAGCCCAGTACCGGACGTATCGAGGTCTTCCGGTAAGTCCATACCCTATTTCATACTCGTTTCAAAACTTACCAACTAAGTATTGCCATTTGTTTACAAATAGCCTCATTTCTTACTGAGATTATATTCGCAATATTTTGGATGTGTCCAACTTTTTGTTCACAAATGCTGAATTTGCTCAAATGATTAAGGAAACACGTGTTTTTATACCACTTGAGTATTACTCAATTGTAATAATTGATTGAGTACTCAAGTGGTATAAAAACAAGTGTTTTCTTAATCATTTTGACATGTCACTCACTCCTTTCAAGAACGTCATAAATCAAAAAACTTGATTTTTCAGGAGAACGTTATTAAAGTTTAAAAATATAACACAATGTATTAAAAATAAATATCAAGCCACTTATTGACCTTTTACTGCGCAACACATCTTTTAAGGTAAAACCTGAAGGTTTTTTCTCCATTTGAAAAATATTTAGTTTATTTCAAAAAATAATTAAACAATACCTTTTCTTCGAAATGCAAAAACAACACTTTCTGCCTGGAAGCGGGTAAATATTAAGTTAAAAATATGCCACTTTTGCTGGGTTATAGTACATTTTTTGGGCACTCCGAAAATATAAACAACTGAAAATTGTCGGTTTTTGATTTATGTCGTTCTTGAAAGGAGTGAGCGATGTGTTACCACGAAGTAAATGCCGAAACAATAAATAAAATGTCTGGATTTGCTCCATTTAGGAGTTATTTATATCAACATTTCGATAGATATCTTAACATAGATGAAGAAGTCTACTAAGAATGTTATGTAGGAGTCTACTTATCGACAATATTATGTAATTTTCCAAAAGTTGTATACAAGTTTTATGTGACAATACGTTTTCTATAAAAACTGTATATGAAATATAAACAAACCATGTACGAAATTTTAACTGTAGATGTCACCTATGAAGTTTTCAAACAAAAAGCATATATACAATTTTTTGAAATTTGAGTGTGTCCAAATACTTGTTCACAAAATCTGGATTATCACTTAAACCAGTCTATGACGGTCGTCAGCCCTGTAATGCCCAGACTTCCATATTCTTCTTCATCTTTGATTAGATGTCAAAAAAAAATGTGATTATTAATCATGGGTTACATAGTGAGTTAATGTATTGTATCAAGATAACACTGCGTTTATATGACGTAGTGCCCTATGCACCATTGGGGTGCGGATAAGGGTTTGAATGAATGAAAAAAAAAAGAAACATAGTGGGTAAATTGACCACTTAAACCAGCCTTGAAACAGGCAGCAAGCCCTGTAAATACCCATGCATTCATATTTTTAACTCAATGAACAGTAAAAAAAACCTTAATTTTGTATGTTTCTTGTAGATCTGGAGAAGGAATGGGTATTCGGCTTGATTCAGCTTCTGCATTTGCTGGAGCCATCATTACTCCATACTATGATTCCCTTCTTGTCAAGGTAACAATCTCACTGTTCTTAGCTCGGGATTGCTTTGGTTGCGCAGGAATGGTAGACTGGACTCACTTAGGTGGGAAAATTCATAACCAATCACCCACTGAGCGGATACTATCATTTAGGGATGATCTTCAAGCTTTGAAGCCAAATGAGTTGAGTGCAGAAACGAGGGTGATTGAAATGAAACTCCTGATAGTAGAAAGATGAGACTAGAAGCATTGACCGGGCTGCTGACTGCACACAAAAGATCTAAGTAATGCTTGCATCTCTAGCAGACTTACAGAACAACTTTACAAAATTTAAAAAGACAGTTGAATGAGCAGGAAAGAAAAATTATATAGTACATGATGTATGTGTATTGGAAAGTGAGTTTGAGTAGCAGTATTTAGCTTTATATGGTAAACTGAGATTTAACAGTTGGTTAATTTTTCTGCCTCCGTAGTGTAATGTTCAGCACGCTTGGCTAACGTACTGAAGGTCCAGTGTTCGATTCCCAGGGGGGGTCAAATATAAGTGATTTTTTCACTCTAATTTAATTTTTTGCATAATGTACTTGAAGCATCTGAATATTTATTCAATATTATCCTGGACATGAAGCAAAAGGCTGATCACCTTCCCTTTGTGTGGTAATGATCAAGATAACACTGTGTTCATATGATGTAGTGCCCTATGCACCATAGGGGAGCGGATGAGGGTTTGAAGAAGGAAGATCTGAATACCATGATACAAAATTAATCATGGTCTCAAATTACTATTATAAGGGTTTTTTTTTTGGGGTCAAGCGATCTTGCATCCCTTATATCACTGCGACCATATTAGGTCTATTGTGACTTCCCTCTATATTACAGCTCACTGCCAAGACCTACATGAGTCATGTAACTCACGACCTGTCTTGGTGGTAGGAGCTTCACCTTCTTATAAGGGTTGAAGAAGAATAATTTATCTAGCCGTATAAAAGACTTGCTAAATTGGCAGGTGATATCCCACGCTTCCGATCTCGCCTCGTCGAGTGCCAAGATGAACCGAGCCCTCAGGGAGTTCCGCATCAGGGGGGTGAAGACCAACATCCCCTTCCTGCTCAACGTCCTGGAGAACCAGAAGTTCCAAAATGGTGAGGGGGCTGCCACTTGTCGACTGCTGAGTATAGGATATGTGGCGCTCGGATTCACTGACTTTGATTTTCAGGATCTGTGGACACTTACTTCATTGACGAACATCCCCAACTCTTCAAGTTCAAGACTTCCCAGAACAGAGCTCAGAAATTGCTCAACTATCTCGGACAGGTACTTATTTATTTTATTAATTTAAAAAAACTCTTCTACCAGCAATGGAACATGTCTGGCACTTGCTTGACATTCATGATTCCTTGATAGAGCTGTCATATTTTCATTCAGGGACACCTTCGGGACATTTTAAAATTCAATATTATTTTTAGTTGAACAGTTGTCATATGCAGATCAGTGCATAGTTTTCACTCTACTTACATATAATTTTGATAATGATTTGATAATGACAAAATTCCACTATAAAATTTTAATATATTATTTTATCAATTTTTAATAATAATTTATTAAATAATATAGTTTAAAAATTCTTCACCTTTGCTTTCTATTTTTCCTTTGTTTTCAAACTCCGCCCCTTGACTAACCCCCTCCCCTAACTTTCCCCTCTCCTTATTTTATATTTTAGTTATTATTCAGACCTGACGATGGAAGTTTAGCTTCCGAAACTAGTAGTCTTTAATAAAACTCAAGTGGTATAAAAACAAGTGTTTCTTTAATCATTGTTACAAAATTCCACAAATTATTTTGTTGTTATTGTGCATGTACGGACTAATCACTACCAAAAAGTCGGAATACCATTTGCATTATAAACTCATCAATGGAATACAAACTCCTTACCTGAGTCCTGCTCGGGTTAGACTTAGAACTGGTTAGAAAAAAATGCTCAGAAACTAATACTTTTAGTATTATATAAAAGTTAAAACATAAAACTTTATTTTCAACACTGCATTAGTAAATTTAAATCTATAATTGTCATATCGCGCACTCCTTTCAAGAACGTCATAAATCAAAAAACTTGACTTTTCAGGAGAACGTTTTTAAAGTTTAAAAAGAAATCACAATGTATTAAAAATAAACATCAAGCCACTTATTGAACTTTTTACTGTGCAACAGATCTTTTTAGGTAAAACCTCAAGGTTTTTTTCTCCATTTCAAAAATATTTAGTATATTTAAAAAAATAATTAAACAATACCTTTTCATCAAAATGCAAAAACAACATTTTCTGCCCTGTAGCGGGTAAATATTAAGTTAAAAATATGCCGCTTTTGCTGGTATATAGTACATTTTCTGGGCATTCTGAAAACAAGCACAACTGAAAATTGTCGATTTTTGATTTATGACGTTCTTGAAAGGAGTGAGAGATATGTCCAGGACCTCATAACTACTAAACATGTTATTGGATAGGTGTAACTACAGATATTTGATCTTATTTATGACAACTCAAAGCTCTTATGATACTAACTAATGGTTCTTTTGGTAAACTTTTTAGGTTCTTGTGAATGGACCGAGCACTCCCCTCGCAACGTCCATTAAGCCGGCTGACATCACACCGCACGTTCCCCAAGTGCCTCTCGGTAAGATCAAACTTCTTTCAGCCCTGTTTACATATGTACATACACAGAATGTACATAGTGTGTTTAGATGTGTGTGTGCTGTGTTTTTATTTACGTAGTAGATGTCAACACTAAATTGTAGTTTTTAGTATTGCATAGTGCACAGTTAGTTTTGAAGTATTTTGTAGTTGTTGATATGGAAAATTTATTTAATAAAAGTGGAAGTTTTATTTGATTTTTTTCGCATACTTATAAGTATATAGACATTGATTGAGGGTATTAGAAGTAAAAATAGCAGTCTTCGAAGAAATGTATTTTGAGCTTTTTTGCTTTGTTTCTATATATGAGGTTTGAGTATTGCAACATATTTTTCATGGCTTTCTATTTTCTATATGTGAGAAAATGTAATTGAGAAAAATAGGGGAAATTCACAAACAAATTTGAATTTATTTCGGGATTCATTGAGGGGTTCAAACCTGGGATATCAGTTTTCGTTCAAATTATCCAATGACAACAAGCCGTTTGATATATCCTCATTTTTAAAACAGAAAATGAAAAGATGATTTTTTATATATTTATAGTAACATCATTAGAAACATTCATGAATTTAAAATGATAACCCCAATTTTCGAAATTCCGTAGTACGTTGTTCAAAATATTGCACCAATTATTATTTTATATACATTTTTTTTATTTATTTCCATTAAAACATTAAAATAAACTGCTAATTTTTAAAATTCCCTATATTTAATTGAAATAATAATATTTTATTAAAGTAATCATAAAAAAAACAACATAAATTACATTAAATAATAAATATTTTTATTGTAGGATTTTTAAAAATCTAAAGATAATTATATTTTTTCTGTTAAATTGAAAATATGTAGACCAGTTCAAAATTAAAAAAATAATACAAATGGATAATCCAGTAAGCTTCCATTATTAATATTAATTTATTTTGTAAAAATAAGGTTTGAAATAAAATTTCAAATGCAAAACACGATGTTGTGTATATTTATATTATATTCAATAATAAAATCTATGTTTAAAAATAATAAAAAAACAGCGCTAATATAAATTTTGACTTCAGTGTGTGTTTTTATTTAATTATATAAGGACTGTGATAAAGTGCTCTGAATTATGTATGTGAATTATCTTTAAGACTGTTTACCAATTTTTTACTTGAGTTCCAGTAATAGTTGTGATTTTTGTAGATTATGTGTAATGTGGATGTTTCCAACTTACAAAAAAAGGTAATATTTAAATTTCTCAGTGTTTAAAATGTATTGTAATGATAAAAATAAACTTTGTAGAGAGTAGGTTCACACCTAGATATAATTATCTACGTTGGAAAGCAAAAAGGTTATAAATGACATTTTGTGAACCCTTCAAACTTCATAATTAAGCCCAATCATCATAATTTGCTTTAATTTTTAAAGAACTAATTGTCCCACAAGGATTCTTTTTTATGAAATGTCTATAGATAACACAACAGACTCGTGCGTATTACATAAGCTTGTGCGAGTGGCGTAGCCAATGTTGATATTTTCCTTTCCCAACCTTCTATTTCCTCCATTTCCTTTCTCATATAGAAGGATAAAACAGCAACTTTTTAGGTTTTTCCACTTTTATTTTATTTGACCGGTGACCAGGTTTCGTCTTTACCAACATCATCAGACTGGTGATCTCGGTAATGACGAAATCCACTCGTCACTGTACGACATCGTCGAATAATCTAAATAATTGTTTTTTTATTTATTTTTTTTAAATGCAGTACCACCAAGAAAAGTCAGTACCAAACTTAAATTTCATATAAAAGCAATGTTCTGCGGCTCAAGCTCCTTCTCTTATGTCAACACTCCTAGTTTCCATTAATCTAAAGTATATGACTGATATCCCACATTCATATGATCAGTGCCCTATGCACCACTCGAGCACGGATAGGGCCCAGATGAAAAACAACTCATTTTTACCCAAATTGTTCCTGAAGCTTTCCAGCGTTGATATATTTTGTAGTAAACTAAATTAATATGCATAAAAATCATCATTTAAATTTGTCTTTTTAATATATCGCTCACTCCTTTCAAGAACGTCATAAATCAAAAATCGTCAATTTTCATTTGTGCATGTTTTCAGAATGCCCAGAAAATGTACTATATCCCAGCGAAAAAGGCATATTTTTAACTTAATATTTACCCGCTACAGGGCAGAAAGTGTTGTTTTTGCATTTTGAAGAAAATGTACTGTTATTATTATTTTTTTTTAACTAACTAAATATTGTTCAAATGGAGAAAACACCTTCAGGTTTTACCTAAAAAGATCTGTTGCACAGTAAAAAGTTCAATAAGTGGCTTGATATTTATTTTTAATACGTTGTGTTTTATTTTTAAACCTTAAAAACGTTCTCCTGAAAAATCAAGTGTTTTGATTTATGACGTTCTTGAAAGGAGTGAGCGATATGTGTTGTAATGTGGTTATGCTAACAATTAAAATAAAAAAAATACTAATACCTTAATGGTAATTTTTGTAAACATTATCAACAAGAAAAATATAAATCTCATAAAGTAAAAAGTAAATAAATAAAACATTGTTAATATTGTTGTAAATAATTTTGTTTGAGTGAGAATCGCCTAATCATTCATTTGGAATCATCCATGTAATAAAACAAAGGGGTATAAACCATTGATATGACTTGGACGTGGATCCTAACCTGAAATGTTCATCGCCCATTCCGCAGTTTGTGTTCATAATATTAGTTTTGTTTTGGTTTTTGGTTTTTGCAGATCTCTCGCCCGAAGCTATTCGCAGACACGAATTGACCGGCGAAAATACAGGTAATGTTGACTAGGGACAACAAATTCCTCAGTTCAAAAAGTCAAGTAAGGCAACAAGAAAAAAAATATTCCTTTAGATTTTGAATAATTTCAAATAAAGTTTTTATACTATTTCTTACTAGCTGTACTCGGCCACGTGTTACTTTGGGTCAGCCTGGTTAAATGGAAAAGAAATAAAGTAGAATGTATGCATTTTTAATATGTTCTATTTCACAATGCTTGTAAAGCATTTGTGAAACAACACGCAATCAAAAACATTGAAAATGCTAGGCGACATGAGATGTCAAGTAGCATGTTGTCTGCCATGAGTAATGTTTTTCAGACAGATTTCGCTGCCAATGTGGTTTGTTTAAAAACAAAAAAACATTAAAAAAAGAACATGTTTTTACCTGTACAAAACACCCGCATATTCAAATGCAACTTTGCGTCAAAATTTCAAAGAAATCTTATATCACCTTAAGTGAATAACTTAAGGGGATATAAAAATTTGAACAAATGAACAGTCACATTTTTATTTTTACATATTGATAAAATATTTTTAATATACATTATTGTGTACCTATTTTTATCTTTTTAAATTAAGCATATAAATTGATTTGTGTTTCTTTTATAGCTTGTTTACAGTCACCCTCTTAAATGTACTTTGTAAACAAAAAGATTCGATTCGTTAACATGTAACAGGTAGGAAATACTTCTTCCTTTTAATAATACAGGACCTTGCGAAGGTTTTCAGCCCCTTTAAGGTATATAAGAAATATATTTCTGTGTGTTTGTGTTAACCGCACGTTCCCTACTCGTATAAACATTACTTTATAGCTTATCAGTGTTTAAATTTAACAACTATTTTGTGTTTTATTTAAGTATTTAGCTTATTTTAAATAAATCTTAATTTTAACTTAAAAATAACTTAATGTCATAAAATCACTATATCGCTCACTCCTTTCAAGAACGTCATATATCAATAACTGTCAATTTTCAGTTGTGCATGTTTTCGGATTGTCAAAAAAATGTACTATATCCCAGCAAAAGAGGCATATTTTTAACTTAATATTTACCCGCTACAGGGCAGAAAGTGTTGTTTTTGCATTTTGAAGAAAATGTATTGTTTATTATTATTTTTTTTAATAAACTAGTTACTTTTCAAATGGAGAAAAAACCTTCAGGTTTAATCTAAAAAGATCTGTTGTACAGTAAAAAGTTCAATAAGTGGCTTGATATTTATTTTTAATACATTGTGTTATATTTTTAAACTAAACGTTCTCCTGAAAAATCAAGTTTTTTGATTTATGACGTTCTTGAAAAGAGTGAGCGATATATCATATTATAACGTCAATCGGTTTCAAAGCCAATAGCTTCTTCCTCAAGATTAAAGAGTAACTATTACCACATTGTTTACGGGAAATGCTTAAATGCGTCTTTTACACACTTTTGGTAGAGAGCTGGGAACGCTAATAAGCGTTATATTTGCTTACTTTTAGTAGAGAGCGAGGCCAAAAAACATTGTACAGATGGGAATCGGGTTTGTGGTTACTTGTGATAGTTGGAGGGTCGGGCGGCAGACTGTAAAATTAGGGCCGGGGTTGATGAAAAAACACCAGCAAACAATGTATGAAGTAGAGGAAGCTGTTAGCTTTAAAATCGGTCGACATTACAAAAAGATATACAGTAGAATCGCGATATAAGTAATCGCGATATATCGAAAAATGACGTATATCGAAAAAAAAAACAAATTTATTCCTTAAAACTAATTTTTCATACAAAAATGCATTTATATAACGAAATCCCGTTATTATGTATAACAAAATCACTTTTGTCCCGTACGGAAAAGTGCCAATACATTTAAGTAAATTTATAACAAATAAAAAATGTTATGATAAAAATATTTCAAAGCCGCGCCGCCACGGCGCCGCGCGGAAATAAAAAATGTTAAGATAAAATTAGCCGCGCCGCCGCACCATATGCGGATGGTTTTATGGCGATTTTTAAAAGTAATTCAATACAATATCCCATCAGCTTGAGTAATTAGTAATTAGAGTCAATGAGTCAGTGAAATGATTTACTTTAGCAATAATAATTCTTTAGTTGTGTCGCCTACTTTCAAAATCCGCTAGATCCAGTTTTATAAGATTTAAAATAAGACAGAAAATAAATACTCTATCGGAATGCCAGTTGTGGTTTTTATTGTTCAAAATTTTTAAATACTTGAAAACCCCGCTAAAAAATACTTAAAAACAGCGTTGTATTTCAAATTCCGATATATTCATGAAACTTGCCTTCTGACCCATATCGGTCAATCAGAGAGCGGAGATAGGTCAAAAGTTAAGATGACGTCATTATCGATTTGTGTCTCGTGTTTTTTTTGAGTACTGAAAAACTTTCCAAAAAAATGGGAAAATTCTCTATTTTAAAATATTTTATATAAAGATAGACAAATCTTTGAAACATAAATGTTATCCGGAGAATTTGGATTTTTTTTTGTAAAATCGACTTATATGGATCTGGCGGATTTTGAAAGTAGGCGACGTAGTTATAATCTCTCTTCTTATTTCAATGAAATTATTTCTGTAGGCCATAAAAATTCTCAAGTATATTCTCTCCCATAATCAGTCCACCTGCTTATCTCAATGGTAGACAATAATAATTCTCAAATTACAATCCATCTTTTTATCTGAATAAAATGATTCTGTTGACAATAATAATCCTCAAATTGCATCCGTCTTTTATCTACATCGTAAGGGCATTTGTCCACTACACGGAATAATTTTACCGTCCGTCCGACACGTCAGTTTGCGTTTTAAAACGACGATTTTACGATCGAATTTACGCGCAACGTGTTCACGCACCGATCAAGAGCTCCGATCCGAAGAAAGATGGACAAAAGCACAAGCCAATCCAAGCCAATCGTCATTTTAAAACGCTAACTGACGTGCCGGACAGTAAAATTACACGGAATTTCGGGTAGTGGACAAGCGCCCTAAGTGGGGCGTAGTGTCGGGTAAGACAATCTGCACACTATTGGGCTAGCGGAGTAACGTGTTACGACGTACGACACGCATACTTACAAAGCACGCCACACGCGCAAACACAGAAACGTTTGTGTATTTTTACGATTTTATGTTAGGATTTGATTCCCGATTTTTTTACAAATTATTTATTTCCGTCGCTGCAAATGAATGACATTATGAATAACATTTACCAGACCCAACATTACAAAATTGTTTTATTTAAACTTTAAATATGGCCAATAAAAGCAACTAGGAATATTAAATATGACGGACAATTTGGACAAATACGAATTTGTCCGTTTTATACGGATTTTGAAGGAATAAAGAGATCAAACGGAATTTGAAGGATTATAACGGAATTTAGGAAATTTTTAGCGACGGCGAAAAAAAAAATCATCGCGTAAATTTTGGAAAAAAAAATTTTTTCGCCGTCTCGTAATTTCGCAATTTCGTAATTTCGCAATCTCAATATCGAAAACTACTCTTTGACGTACGACAACACTGGCCGTCAGTAGCGCGCAAGCCGCTCTCGTTCTCGGCTTTGGCGGCTACTTGTGATATTATTATTATTATATTTGATGTTATTATTCTCATTTTCAGATACATATTTACCAGACCCAACATTACAAAATTGTTATATTTCAACTTTAAATATGGCCAGTAAAAGCAAATAGGAATATTTACGTTTTTCCTGTTTTAAAATCACATTCTCATATTGTGTACAAAATACATACGAGTATCATCGATTCCCGCGGCACTTTTATCACCGTAAGGTTAATAAGAAAACTAGTGAAAATATGTAGATATTCAGTTCCCTATGGCCCCCTTCCTCCTTTGTTTGCAGAACTTGCGATCTTTTTGAAAAGCCGCGCAACATTTTTTGCAACGGCGCGCAACATATACATACTAAGTATGATTTAAAAAAATTCGTTATATGTGGGAATTCGTTATTACGAATTAATATTTTTTGGTCCCTTGGATTTCGTTATATCGCGATTCTACTGTATAATGATTTTATAGCAGAGTTATTTTAATATTATAAAATGGAGAATCACAAAGTTAGTGCTTTGAATGATTTTATAAATCTAAATACTTCACTTAACCAATTTGTTGGTGGTTGTTAGTTTGATTTTTCTTATTAAATGTGTAATTATTTTTAAAAACTAAAAGGAAGTACATACACTAGAGATCAATTTGTTACAGGGATATAGAATCGAGTGTAATAAATAGATGATGCAATGAATAGTTGAATGGTTTTATGAATAACATTCAACGTTTAAACATTGACATGCAATAAACTTGGTACATAACAATATTTTAATTGATAAAACTTACAATGTTTAAATCATAGATGTCATCTATGAGGTTTATTATGGTAAAAAAGTGTGACATATATGCAACATTACTAAATTTAAGTAATGTAACTGTCAGTCAATGGTAGAATAGTTATACAGTACGTTATACGGTATATTATCCTTATAAATACCCTGACTACTATATCCCCATATCAAAAGACTTCTCAATCTGTAGTCACACTATATTTTTTTTTAAGATTTTAATATCACTTGGTAAATACCGCTTTTTCTTAAAATCATGTATTTCTATGTATTCTGGATCATTTTCAAACACTGTGCGATGATACGGAATGCATCAAAAATATATTTAAAAAAATAATGGCATTAATCAAGTGAAATTTTAAACTAACAATAGATAGATATTACCACAAAGTGATTGTCGAATCATTAATGAAATTACAATGAAAATCTTCATAGGAATAACTCTTAAGTGGAGCAAATCCAGCATTTTTAGATAAAAATTTGTACGCATTAAAATATTGTAATTTATATTATGCATTACACAAAACAAACACATCATCTTATGGTGATTTTCCACAACTTACGATCCAAAAAATAAACGTATTAGCCACAACCCTCTTCCAACTATAATATTACTAACCTTTCAAAATTGATCTTATCCTTCAGCCGTGGCGCCCCCGCGCGGGTACAAGCAGATATTGGAGGAGGGCGGCCCGGAGGCCTTCGCCAAGGCCGTCAGGGCCAAGAAGAGTCTCCAGCTCATGGACACCACCTTCCGGGACGCCCACCAGTCCCTGCTGGCCACCAGGGTGAGGTCCCACGACCTGCTGCGGGTGGCGCCCTACGTGGCGCACAACTTCAACACCCTGTACTCCCTCGAGAATTGGGGAGGGGCGACGTTCGACGTTGCTCTCAGGTAACGTAACAAAAGCAGCCTTATCAGATAAGCCTTCTATAATTTCATCAATTGGTTCGGCAGTCACTTTGCGGTGAAATCTATCGTTTTTAACTTAAGTTTTACCTAATAAAATACCATTATTTATTCAAATCTATTGTGAAACGAGTTTCGATGCATTTCGCTATACATTCCGCATTGTTTTCCCACTGATAAAAAAAAAAAAAACACCATTTACCCCCTCTTCATCCTTCAACGTCTCAAGGACACAATTCTTAAATATAGACTTATCTTCACATACGGTGTTTGAAAATGATACAGAATGCATCGAAACACGTTGCACAATAGATTTTAAAGAAATAGTGGTATTTAAGAAGGAGAACTTGAATAAAAAAAAAACCTTCTTTATCCTGGGATAAGATATTATATAAGATAGGAAATGAGTCACTTTTGGCACCTATATAATAGGCAACCGGCACAATACACAAGAGACAAAGGCATCAATAAAGACTGTGAATGTAAGATAATCAATCGTTGTAAATAATTGGGACAACCTTTGATGTCAAGCTTAGATAGGTGGCTCATATCGATAAGACCACCAAAAAAATGAAAAGGTACAAAATCCCAAGGAATGTTAATGAATGAATGAGAGATATACCTTCCTTTGTGTCAAGCATAATTGGATATTGTATACTTAGAGGTGCAATCTATCACCCAATCCATTGACCAAAGTGCACACATGCTTCATAATTTCTCCCTGTACAAAAGTTTATTAATTAGAACAACGATTTTTGAACAATGAATTTGTAATTTTCAAGGTCCTTTTCGTTTGACGTTTGTGTTTGGACTGCGCAGGTTCCTTCACGAATGTCCCTGGGAGAGGTTGGAGGACATGCGCCGTGAGATCCCCAACATCCCCTTCCAGATGTTGCTGCGGGGAGCCAACGCGGTCGGCTACACCAACTACCCCGACAATGTGGTCTTCAAGTTCTGCGAGCTGGCTGTAAGTTTGCATTGCTAACTGAATAACTAATTGTGCAGGCAGTCCTCACTTGACTAATTACACATGTACCTTATGAGTGATCTTGACTTTGGCTTTGGAAGGTTTTAGGAGCCTTGTGTACATATACTTGCACACCCATCGATATGTATTACACTTCTCATATAGGGACCATCAAATCTCTGAATTCCACCATCGTAAGTGGAAAAACGAGGCTTAATATGTATCATGATGGGCATAATAGTCAAAATACTACAAAATGCGACATTAAATGCTTATTTTGTAGTAAATAGTTTGATGAGCTTCCATTCTATTTCTAAAAAAATTAAAGGGAATTTCTGGAATTGCGTTACAAAGAAAGTGGGAGTTCGTCTTCCCTTGCTGAATATTCTGTAGTTTACTCTCAAACCCAGATGTGAATAAGTTCTCGTGAATAGGCCACAGCCGACTTACCTATTTGATCCTCACACAGAGTTACCTAGGTATAATTAAAATCCTTTACTGAATATAAGCCATGCAAATCACAAGTCAAATGAAAACTGAAATAAAAATAAATAAAAAATTTTGACATCTCAACATAGATGAAGAAGAATATGGAAGTCTGGGCATTTACGGGGCATAATACGAAAAATAACCCCTATAATTGGAGATAATCCAGATCTGTGAACAAGTATTTGGATACACTCAAAATGTTGTAAATAAATAAAAATATACTATGGAGGTGGAAAATATCATAATTTTTATTTTATTTTTTAACCCGTATCTGCTCCCCAATGGTGCTTAGAGCCCTGCATCATATAAACGCAGTGTTATCTTGCGTTACAAAGAAAGTGTCATAATTACCAATATGTAAATTTGTATGTATTTTGTAACTTTGAAGGTAAAATCTGGAATGGACATATTCCGAGTGTTTGACTCCCTCAACTACCTTCCGAACCTGGTGCTCGGTATGGACGCCGCCGGAAACGCAGGAGGCGTGGTGGAAGCCGCCATCTCTTACACGGGAGACGTGTCCGACCCCAAGAAGACCAAGTACGACCTCAAGTATTACCTGCAGATGGCCGACGAACTCGTCAAAGCAGGTCAGTCAACTAATTGTAAATATTGCCTCAATTATTGACATTCTTGTAAACATTGTATTCAACATATCGTAGTCATACAGGAGAAAGTGACCAAGTGCATTGTTTTACAAAAACGTGATCATTGACTATTTGATATCTCACTAGCTTAATATTGCCCTGAAAAAATCCCAAAGGATTTTAAACTTGGAAGTATAATATATTGACTTGTTAAAAATGACTAACTGCATTTGTGTTTATTTTCTTGCCAAGCAAAAATGACTTAAATGGCCCTCCTGAGCATTTTACGTTTTGGTAGTTGGTCACATTTTCCTGTACGACTACGATATGTATAATACACAATGTACAAGAATTTCTGTAAAAGAACATAAAAAACAAATGTATTTATTTACATTTGTTTTTTTTACCACTTGAGTATTATATTTTTACAATTATTTTTGGAAGCTACAGATGCTTCTATCATCGTTTGTATAAAAACAAGTGTTTAATTTATAATTTAATCACGTCTTGCCACAAAGTGAATGCCAAAACAATAAATAACGTGTTTATTTATTTTTGTATTTAAAAAAGTGAATATAATCTATCTTCTACTGCTCCTACCATCACGCTGTTTCCTACACCCGTGTGTCGTGATGTGCACTTCTAGCTTCCTCTACATCCATACATCAAATCTTACATGCCCTCCGGTTACATAGACTTTTAAACTATCAGATTTTAGGTTCTGATGTCGTGCCAAGTCTTTCTTGTTCATCTTCGTTCTGTTCTCCCATTCGTATTTGCCAAATTTACCCTCTAGTCATTCTCTCATTATCCGTTTGCTCCACATGTCCAAACTACCTAAAAGAACCTTAATCTTTTCAATTATCCCCAGCTTAGCCATACGGTCCTTTTTAATTCCAGACAGTCAACATTGTTCACTCTGCTGTCATCTTTCTTTTGCTAATTCCGTGTTTTGCTTCCATACATCAGTGTTGACATTAGCAGTTTCAAATAAAATCATTATTATTGTAATTTTCCAGGTACTCATGTCCTGTGCATCAAGGATATGGCTGGACTATTGAAGCCACAAGCAGCTAAGTATGTTTAGATGTGATTTCTTCTTTCTTTTCTATTTGTGTTTATCCAAAATAATAGCCCTAAAAAAATATATATACTTATCCTCTGTAGAATCTTGCGTAATACAGCACTCCACCTCATTGTCTCTACAGCATTAAAGAATCAACTACTTCTTCTAACCTGCATCTGCATCCAGCGTTGCATAGAGCACTGCATCATATCAACACAGTGTTTAATTGATCACAGAGACAATGTGATCTGTCCTGCGGATTAAGTGACAGCTCAGGGTGATATTAATTAGGGCGAAAAATCAGTGTTATTTTTTTTAAACCCTTCTGGGAATCGAACCCTGGACCTCCAGTGTTCTACATTTGAAGGTGGAAATCATTTTGTAATCATAGTTGCACTTGAATTTGTCAATTTATCTAGGTAGCTTAAGCCAAACTATCTATTATGTACAAAGTTATGTAAACGATCTGTTGT
This sequence comes from Brachycentrus maculatus, assembly GCF_059751285.1. NCBI lineage: Eukaryota > Metazoa > Arthropoda > Insecta > Trichoptera > Brachycentridae > Brachycentrus > Brachycentrus maculatus. The sequence goes on along the minus strand of NW_028280869.1, from coordinate 358,408 downwards.
AAATTCCATAGAAAACAACCTAATATAGATTATAAATTAATCAATTATACAATCCTTACAACAATCTCCATGGATTTTACCATAGACCAAATTTTATTTTGTCCATATTGTTTGAGGTTAAGGTGCTGTATAATATGATTACAAATTTCGCTCACTCCTTTCAAGAACGTCATAAATAAAAAATCGACAATTTTCAGTTGTGCATGTTTTCGGAATGCCCAGAAAATGTACTATTTTCCAGCAAAAGAGGCATATTTTTAACTTAATATTTAAACCGCTACAGGGCAGAAAGTGTTGTTTTTGCATTTTGAAGAAAATGTATTGTTTAATTATTTTTTTAAATATACTAAATATTTTTCAAATGGAAAAAAAAAACTTCAGGTTTTACCTAAAAAGATCTGTTGCACAGTAAAAAGTTCAATAAGTGGCTTGATATTTATTTTTAATACATTGTATCATATTTTTAAACTTTAAAAACGTTCTCCTGAAAAATAAAGTTCTTTGATTTATGACGTTCCTGAAAGGAGTAAGCAATTTGTGATGACCGTCTCGTTGAATCTTTTAGAATCCTGATTGACGCTATCCGCCAACGTCACCCGGACGTGCCGATTCACGTGCACACCCACGACACATCGGGTGCGGGCGTGGCGTCCATGCTGGCGTGCGCGGAGGCTGGCGCGGACGTGGTGGACGTTGCCGTGGACTCCATGTCAGGCATGACCAGCCAGCCGTCCATGGGGGCGCTCGTGGCCTCGCTGCAGGGCACTCCGCTCGACACGGGTGAGTTGCCATCAGTTCTAGAGCATAAATGCCAAGAGGGAAAATGAGGAGCTTCCAGAGGTTGATAGTGACAGGCGCAGCTGGAGAAAAGCTCCCAAAAGGATGATCTTATACAATAAAAAACCTGTCATTGGTTGAATTAAATGATTACTTTTACACCGTGTACCATTCACCAGTGCCCATGATTTGACATCCATATTTAGTTTTTTTTTCAAATTTCATTTAATTTGATCTATTTAAAATTTATATGCTTTATGTAGTAAGGAACAATATATTTGCATGTTTGAAGTGCCATCTATTGAAATTCTTGCAAAGTAATATTTTATTACATTTTGAGTGTGTCCTAATTTTTGTTTACAAATCAGGGTTTTCTCCACTAAGACATTTTTTTTTTGACATCCCAACATCACTGTAAAAGAATATGTTATGTAAGTCTGGTTATTTACAGGGCTTATGAGCTGCTATAGGCTGGTTAAGTGATTATTTTACATCCGTGCAACTTTTTCCATTCTACCCTATGGGGGCTTGTGCACAACCCGGAATTTCACCATCCGGCAGTCTGGTTTTGAAAAATAAAAGCGACTACGACAGTTAAGCGTGATGGAATTTACGGGCAACCGCGATCAAGAGCACCAAACCGAAGAAAGATGGACAAAAGCAAAAGCCAATCCAAGCCAATCATCGTTTTAAAACGCTAACTGAAGTACCGGACGGTAAAATTCCGTGTAGTGCACAAACGCCCTATTGGTATTATTTAACAAACTAAATTTTTTGAAATCCTACATATATCATTAACCTCATGACCATGTCTGTACATGTACGTGACGAGTTCACAAGAGCCATCTATATTGGGTTGAGAAAGCTTTTATTTATTTGAAAGTGTTTTCTAATTTAGTATTCTTACTGCGAAACACTTGTAAATAAAAGGCTTTTGCGAAAAGCAATGGAGGCGTATTATGCGGCAAGTTGCAAACATGACTCTGTCAACTCTATTTCAATTTCACTCTCTTTGTAAAATATATTGTCTTATTAAGGTTTGGATTTGAAGAACGTGTCGGAATACTCCGCGTATTGGGAGCAGACCAGAACTCTGTACGGACCCTTCGAGTGCGCGGTGACCATGAAGTCTGGAAATGCCGACGTGTACCTGAACGAGATCCCCGGGGGACAGTACACCAACCTCCAGTTCCAGGCCTTCTCCCTCGGGCTCGGAGATCAATTTGAGGCCATCAAGGACGCTTACAGGTGGGGAAATTAACTCAAATTGTGATACAGGATTGGCGTGTCAATCAAATGAACCTAGCTAGTTGATAACTTGCTTGAATTAACTTTTTCTTCAAACCTTTATCATGCATAGGGCACTGCATCGTATAAATGCCGTGTTATCTTGATCGTTGACACAAGGAAAGGTGATCAGCCCTCCACTTCAGGTACCAATCCAGGGTAGTATTGAATAAATATTAGAGTGAAAATTAACACTGGGATAGTAATGTAAAAAAATGGACATTGTTTGCAGAAAACTTTACAAGTGTCTTTTAAATACTGTTGGTAGAGAGGGGGAGTCGCTTATAAGCATTCTATCTGCTTACTTTTGGTAAAGCGCGAGAGATGCCAAAAAACATTGTACAGACATAAATTGGGTTTGCGGTTGCTTGCAACTAGTTTACTAAGGGTCGTGTGGCAAACTGAGTATAATTAGGGTCGGGGTTGATGAAAAAACCGCCCGACAACAATGTGTTAATATTCCTTCACAGCTTGGCATACTCATTGGTGACATTCTTATTATTTAATTTACCATGCCCAAATCATCTTATGTGAATCGAATGAGTGAAGAAAGAATGGTAAAACAAATTTATAAGGCGAATGTGGTTGGTAATAGAGGCAGAGGAAGATTGAGAAAAACTTGGAATGATCAAGTGTTTCAAATACTTGAAAGTGGTCAGATTAGAAGTTGGAATAATCGGCGGATATATATGGAGCGAAGATTGCTTGCTAAGACAGATTGGTGTGGCATTCCATTCTCTCTGCCTAACCCTGCGGCGAAGTGGTGTGATGTTTTGAATATTGAAAGCATTAACTTTGTGGATCATATTGATATTATTTTGAGAAATAAAAAGACTATATTTTTCATTTGACTTTGTTAGTCATAAATTAAACCCTGAAGAGGGCAACAGGTTGTTGCCGAAACTAGTTGGTTAATAAAAATGTGAGTGGATCAAAAAACAAAGTCTTTTTATTTCTCAAAATAATATAAATGGTGTGATGTTTAGTTTATTTTTATTTTAATTAACCATACTTATGGTTGTCACTGAGGTTCTCTTAGAATAAAAGGATGTAAAAGGAAGATGTAAACATGTAACACATTATCCAGATCAATTGAAGGAAAGTCTTGGATTTCCCACGCAACAGATGCTGGTTTTGCAGTCAGTCATATACCTAACTATGATTTTTTTCCAGGGAGGCCAACATGATTCTCGGTGACATCATAAAGGTGACTCCCTCGTCCAAGGTGGTCGGGGACTTGGCCCAATTCATGGTGCAGAATAAGCTGAATGCCGAGGACCTCCAGGCCAAAGCCGAAGAACTATCCTTCCCCAAGTCGGTGGTGGAGTTCCTTCAGGGGGCCATCGGAACACCCTACAAGGGCTTCCCGGAACCTTTCAGGTAAGAGTCAGGTTAGGTTACTTTGGATACATGACAGGTCGCTACAGTACTATTGGTTGCGATGACTGACCATTCTCCGTAAATGCCTTTGCACTGTTCCGTGTCTGTCTGCTGTGCTGGTCGGGATGGTGGGCGTCTGTGTACCGGCCAACGTCGAGTCGGAATCGGATCTAGCTGACTAATTGAACTAAATATTAATCCCTTTCACTGCCTGTAGGCAGTACTTCTAGAAAATTTGTTGATGGACTTACAATCTTGTATTTATTTAGATTGGGAGTGACAGGTATATTGAAAGTCTTTAAATGTAAATTCACAGTAAAATCGGGATACAATTTTATATTGTCTCCATTTTCAATAAATTTCGCAACTTAGTCAAAAAAAAAAATTGCTTAGCAAGAGCGGATCTGTCAGGAATCCTAGATGCTTCTGTATCAGATCTGGGCATGTGGTGGGACAGCTTTCAAAAAGTATTATTGGTTAGATATGACTTTACTCGTCTGATTTTAGGTCCAGAGTACTAAAGGACATGCCAAGAATTGATGGGAGACCAGGGGAGAAGATGCCGCCGATGGATCTTGAGAAGTTGAAGAAAGACCTGCAGGAAAATTATCCAGCGGTAAGCGATCATATAATTCTTATGGACTGAGAGATGTAAACTTTTTTTGTATAAATAGATTAGATTTAGTTATTTTTGTTGTTGTTTTAGATTACAGATCGTGATGTGATGTCTTCCGCTTTGTATCCGCAAGTTAATGCCGATTATTTGAGATTCAAGGACCAATACGGGCCGGTAGACAAACTCAACACCAGGGTGTTCTTAGTTGGACCAAAGGTAACTATTAATATGGTATAACATACATGACTCCAAATTCTTTTGGCAAATTAAACTTTTCTTTTTCTTTCTTGTACTTCTCCCGTTATTGAGCTATGTTTATAATGCTGTACGGAAGGATACTTTTTATCAGTTTTATTTTCATAGATATCAGTAAGTATTATGTAAAACTAGTTGTGCTTTAAGATAAAGATCATTACGATATAAACACTCGGTTAAAAGACATTTCTATTTGATTTTTGTATGCTGCGCAAACTGTATGCCAAGAGCGCGGTAAGCATTATCCAAAGTGCCACAGACTGTGTGCCAAGTGCGCAATGGGCACTATCGAAGGTGACACAGACTGTGTGTCAGCTGCGGAAGTCAACAAAAAGAGCTGCTATCTTCGCTTTAATTTAGTTAGTAAGCCACTGCGAGAAATATGCAAGTCTTCTTCTTCTGGCCCCTACCCGCACCCGAGTGGTGCATAAGGAATTGCCTCCAATTGACGCAGTGTTACTAAACTATATGAAGGGAGGGTGATCAGTCCTGCTCTCCAGATGTGTGGATATAGGAGCGGAATATATTATCGCTATATAGGAAAGAAAATGGTGGAAAATGAGAGTAGCAGCAATGGTTAGGGCACTCGTGGTTTCATACCCGTACTTGTACTAGCTTGCATAAGTTGTACATCGCTAACATGTCCAAGTCTTATGAGTAGAGACATGTATGTAGGAATAGCATAATATCAATTAATTCACTTTGTTTTGGGGAAAAATAATCCACATTACTTCTTAGAAGTATAATAACTAACTAACTAACTAACCATCACGCCGGTTCTTCGCAGGGGTAGGCAGAGAGAATCGAACGCCACACCACTCTGTCTTTGCAAACATTCTTCGCATCTTCTCATACATACTCGACGTATAATACTCGAAGTATATCTTCTGATAAAATTAACAGGTCTCACTTGATGCGCCAAGAATCTTCTTGCGCTAAGATCAAACATATGTTTGAGTTAAATATAAATAAATAAATAATGTATGTATTATAGATTAGTTAGTCTCCATTCCTTGTGATCTTGTATTTTCCAGGTCGGAGAAGAGTTTGAGGTGAACATTGAGAAAGGAAAGACCCTGGGTATCAAGACTCTGGCCATGTCCGACGACCTCACCGCCAATGGGCTCCGGGAAGTGTTCTTCGAACTCAACGGGCAGCTGAGGTCCGTGTTCATCAAGGATGAAAAAGCCAGCAAGGTCGGCTCTTCACTCTGTATACTCGCATGTATTAATAATACTTAATATAAATGACAAACAGATTAAGTAAATGTTCATTTCTTTCCATTTAGACAATGCACATCCATCCGAAAGCGAAGAAGGGAGATAAACACCAGGTTGGAACTCCGATGCCCGGAACGGTCATTGGTAAGTTTTATTTTACATTATCTTTATGCTTGTTACTGTACTGCGCTAGTGGAACAGTGACATAGTGCTGTAGCGCCTCTCGCGCTCTACCAAAAGTAAGCAAATATAATTTTCATAGGTCTTAAACTGTTTATTCCATTCCACAAAGACACGATAGACACTAATAATCTAAATTTGTTTAGTGCTTAAATTATTTACATATTAAAAAAACAGATCTAAGTAGCTTCTTCTTTTAAACTTATAACTCAAATAGTACATACTTATACATACTGATTTGTTAACTTTTTTCATTTTCACCTTTTTTATTTTTCGTTTTCTGTTAGAATCAAATATTTGTATATATAGTGTGTTTATATTAGCATTTTCAATCTATTTATATTTCTGATATCTATTGTTTTCATTCCAGTGCCCTTTGTTATAACCTAAAATAAAATGTACACCCACACACAAGCCATGCCTTTGTGGGATCATGATGAATTCTGTATCATGGTATTAGAGAATTATATGTAATAGTAATCGTTTTATTTTGCAGACATCAAGGTGAAGGAAGGAGACAAAGTAGAGAAGGGGGCTCCCCTGGCCGTGATATCGGCCATGAAGATGGAGATGGTGGTCCAAGCCCCCATGGCTGGAGTCATCAAGTCCGTGGAGATCAGCAACGGTCTTAAACTGGAAGGGGACGATCTCATCTGCACCATCGAGTAGACTGACTTCCAACACTCTTCACCTTGATATTCTCATTTCATAATTGTTTGTGCTAATTTGTTTTAAGGGCTATGAGAAACCAACACTCGATGCAGTCTACTGAAGTTTTATTGTGTCGGGTACTCAATTGCATTCGGACTTTTATTATAAGCGACTTGTATCATCATCATATCAGCCCATTGAGGTCCACTGCTGGACATAGGCCTCCCCCTTCCGCCTCCACTCCTCCCGATCCTGCGCCGTCCCCATCCACTGTTTTCCAGCAAACTTCCTGATGTCGTCCACCCATCTCATCGGTGGACGTCCTTGAGGCCTCTGGTTCCTCGGTCTCCACACCAGAACGCGTTTCGTCCATCTGTCGTCGGTCATTCTGGCTACTTGTATATTACTGGCGACTTGTATATTATTCAGTAAAGGGTCATTAATTCAATATTGATTGGACTAAAATTGAAATATTTTAAATTACTAATCAGGAAATTCTCATTTTTCATATATAAACTAATGTGAAGTTATGTTTCAAAAGTAATTTGCATTTTTTGTCAACAAAATAACAAATAAAATCAAAAATATGGATTTTTTTCTTCAGCTTTTTAAATTACTGTATTATCTCTCAGTTTTACTTTGAATTTCAGGCGAAATATTTTTTTATCCGATTTGGAATTATAAGTTTTGCTTGTAAAATCGTTGGAGGTGCCAGAATTTTAAAATACTTTTTTGAATTATGGCAAAGTTTGAATTGATGACCTTTTACTGTAGTAAGTGGGCTGTTATTGTATTGTATAATAGGTTGAACTGAAAATGGTCATTGTGTTATTAAAGTAGGTGTACCTTAAAAAGACCATTGTATTGTACAGTAAGGTGGACCCGGAAAGGGCTGTTGTATTGCATAATAGATGTACCTGATGGGGTATTTTGTTGTATAAGAGTTGGACCCGGAAGGGCCGTCATATTGTATTGGGTAATAGGGATTTTCATACATGCCGTACCCATTTTTTTTAAAAATTGTTAAAAACAAGAGAAAAATTCTGTATGAAGAAGTTCGACAATAATATAATCCAGGAGTCTATTAAGCACTTTAAATATTTATTTTAATGTATATATACAAAATAGCAATTTGAAACTGTCAATTTTCATCATGGTGTTATTTTTACACCATAAATGTGATATTATATGCAATTTTATTTGCTATATTTATTTTTATAATTTTTTTAGCAACTCATTTTGCACAAACTTTCAGTTGTATACTTTATTTAAATTGTATTGTTTTATTTATTGAATTTTCATAAATTAATACTAGTCCACAGCACAAACGACACATTACACATGATCGATTACGGTATATGATTTAATAGATCTCCTAAAAACTGTTAGGGAAGTTGAATACATGCTTAGCAAAAAAAACAGACATTTTCTTGAAGTTAGGACAACACTATAAAAGCAAGCGCACAAGCGTGCACTACACGGAATTTTACCATCCGGTTTAGCGTGATCGAATTTACGTGCACCGTGATCACGCACCGATTAAGTGCACCGACCCGAAGAAAGGTGGCTAAAAGCACAAGCTAATCATCCGTTTTATCATGCTAACCGGACTGCTGGACAGTAAAATTCTGTGTAGTGCACAAGCGTTCTAAAGGTGTACATCATAAATATATGCTCCATGAAACATGGTCTTGAGTGTACGGCTTTTAATTTTCATTTTTTCTTAGTTATTTTATATCTTTATACATAATATTAATGTAGAATATTGTTAAGTTGCTAAAAAGACATGATGAATTAATTTTTTGAATTAGTTGTTAAGTTTTTACCTTTTCATATGTATGTTATTTAATGATATTTCATCCAGTAGAATGAATGCTATGTAATTGTATTGTTTTATCCGCATCCATAGTGATGGGCGTGTTCAGTTACCTTGCTGGCTCAAATAAATATAAGTGTTTTTTTACACTAATATTTATTATAATACCTTACCTTTGAGTGACTAATGATAAAGATACTATGGAGTCCGGATAACAGAAATTAAGATTATGTTGTAGGCACACAATTCTTATTAAGGTGCGTTATATTGATAACAGATGGCAGTCTACCGGTGTCTCAGATAAACTGGATAAGCTTTGCATGTTAACGAATTCGAATTGGTGCAATTGCTTTTTGTTTTTATTTAATAATCATAAAATATAATAAAACATGCCCTGTAAAGGAAGCATAATTCTCTCGGGAGTCATGCGGAGTTCATGGATATTCTTAACAATGGTTGTGGCCATCGATAACTCAGACTCAAATCGTATGGTTTAAAATTTAAACTTTAAATTATCACAGCTATATATGATATATAATTTTGTATTGTATAAAAAAAATTCCTGTGCTAGTAAATCGTAATTTTTTGTTGTATGAAATTACTATTTATCTATAAAAAAATGGCCAAATGTGTGATTGTAGCATTTTTTAAAAACCTGTGTACCTACTTAATATTTTCAGGTACACTGTTGTGTCTGTGATCAAATTTATGATACACGCATGAACAGGAAGAAAAAATCCTTTCAGCCTTTCTTTTTAAATTCCGGGAATGTCAATTAAAATATAAAGATTTGGGAAGAGATATTACATTTGTAAAGTTAGAAAGTTTTATATTTGTATAATATCCCTTCAACAGGGTTGACAGATTATAATATTTAATGCGTTTTAAACGTAAATGTATTTAAAAAAAATATATTTTTAATAAAATTTATAGTATCAAATGAATCACTTCATAAAGTCGTATGCTTTCAAAAATAATATTATTTTTAATAATGCTAGTTTTGGGCCCTATTTTTAATAACATACGTATGTATGTAAACTAATATATTTCTTTTACATACATATTTTCTGTATCTAGTTTTCTCTTCCTGTGATGATTCCTGTTGAAATCATGTTTATTTGTAAATAAGATCTTTATGAATGGAAGGTGCTTTTAGTTACGTTTGATTGAATTGAAATTATTCTTCTAATTACAAATATCTAAGCATAATTTTCATTGTATATATGTTTTGTGAATTAGCAATTAAAATGAAATTCCATTATATTGTTTTATATGATTTTATACTCACTGGAAATAAATTCATTGTTTAAAAAAAAAACGTGTGTCTTAATTTTTTAATTGTTATAAAACATGTTTTAGCACGAAGTACTTACTCCACATCTGTGACAAGTGGCAGTGTGTGAGGTCCCCGGTTGGATTCCCAATTAGTTCATTGTAAATATTAAGGTGGGGACTGATTGGAGCATTTCCCGGCGAGCATCCGACTTCGGATGGAGCACTCGGAATGTTGTACTGATTATACGCATGCTCGCATCGTAACGTGTTATGTTACGACGAAATGGCTCCAATCAGTCCCCACCTTTAGCCTGTCTGCCTCTGTAGTATAATGGTCAGTACCCTCGGCTACCATTTTGGAGGTCCCGGATTCGATTCCCAGGGGGGGGGGTCAAATAAATATAAGTGATTTTTTCACTGTAATATTTATTCAAAATTACTCTGGACTGGTACCTGAAGTGGAAGGCTGATCACCTTTCCTTCATGTGTTAACAATCAAGGTAACACTGCGTTTATATGATGCAGTGCCCTATGCACCATTGAGGTGTGGATAATCACATTTATTTGACCCAAAAATCACTTATATTTATTTGACCCCCCCCCCTGAGAATCGAACCTGGAACCTCCAGTACTGTAGCCGAGCTTGGTTACCATTACACTACAGAGGCGGTCTGTTGAGCTCGCATACTAAAGCAATCGCGCTAATTGTGTATTTCTAGCTCTTGATATATTTGACCATTTGACATAAAAAAAACTTAAGCTGGATAGAAATACAAAAGAAACAAGAAAAAGTAACAAATACAATCCCAATCAGGTAACGGAAAAAAAATAGCAGTTACCAATTAAGCACATCTCTAATCCTGACTGAACTATTGACACAAGTCAACGCTCTATAAGAGTTCAGACTTAAAAACTCAGATATAAGAAAAATCTGCGATGTTGAAGATGTTGTGTGATGGGGAAGAGAAAGAAGACGTTTCTGGAGAGATCATGTGAGAAGAGTGAGTTCGGATCGAGTGGTGAGGGTGGCAGCGGACAGCAGCATAGGCGGGATCAGACCCCCAGGAAGACCACCTAAACGATGGAGGGATAGCTGGTCTTCCACCTTCCACAAGCGACCCGAGAACGACAGGACCTAGTCCTAAAAGAAGAAGAAGAAGAAGAAGCTCTATAAGACATGTCTAGAAATGATAAATGAAACTTCCATTGGTACTGTTTATGTATTTTATTAGTGGGTGGATGGGTACGATGAAGGGATGTGGAACTTGGACAAAAGTAAGCTTCTTGAACTAACATATAACAATTTAATACTTGAAGAACGTACTAAAATGGCAAGAGAGTGAAAATCGTTTTTACCAAATTAGACATTTAGAATAATTCAGCTCTTAAGTGTAAAATTTCACAGTAGGTATTTAAAATAATGTTAATATTTTATATATCGTACATAATATACAACAAGAGATAGACAGAAAATAGACAATTTTATATATTTTTAACCAGCTGTCTAAACAACAGATATTTTTTTATCTCCTAGCTCCATTCTGCCGCAAGGCGTTGGAGAATAGAATTCAGTTTATTGATAAGATTGTGTGACAATAACATCATACATATTTACTATACCCGATGTCAGAAATTTAACAAAAATCGGCAATCATTTATATTAACACACCTCAAAAATAATATTTTTATGCCAAATAAGATTTTAAAAAAAACATTTGGAATGCTCGAAGCGCTGATTTTAAGATTTTCTTTTATTGTTTATTTCCGGGGGGTTTCTGTAGGAGTTGCAGTTGCAGTTTTGAACTCTAAGTTATCGATATGTGTTTAACCTTTGCTTAGGTGTGCAACGATTTATTTATGTTTTATGACTGGAAATAATTTTATTTGGCATTTAATGTTAGTCAACCTTATCATAGTCTGCCATAGAAAAGGTTAAGTTCTTTAAAATATCGCCAAACGATCGATGCCCGTCAAATTTTGGAATAAACTTCAGGAGATATCTCTTGTTGTTGGGTGTCACCTACAACTAGTTGTTCCTTAAATTCTATACGTATAAATAGACACATAACACAGAAGGTCCGTAGAGTAACAAATCTATGATTTAATATTTGTAAAATCCTCGCCGGCATTCTATATGAGGTACCCTGAAGCAATGGTAGCTGACAGTGCTTGCGTGTATAGGTTTGCAAGCGATCCTTTATGTAACAGAGATATGAGAACAATTGCTTTATGGGAAAGCTTTATACATATTCCAATAGTTAAGTTATAAACTGTGGCCCTTTCCAATATAGATTTATATGGTAAAGCTATATCTCTACTTGTTTATTCAGTGAAACGATAGGTTGCCGGGAAAGTTCTATCACTTTTAGTTTGGTCAAATGATTCAGCTATCCAGATGTAGTGTCTTCTTCTAGGCCACTTATGTGGCATTATGGTCACGGTAGTGGCTAGTAGAGCCACAGAACACGGAAAGTATGCTTTGTGACCATATCAGCCACAGCCGCGATGAGAAATATTGCATGGATGATGCATATCTCCCCTAATGCAGAGAAATAACTAAATTCTAATGAATTAAGTTATTTTTGAAAGATATAAACATTTATCTCTTAACTTTTCTAACCCTCTAAAGAATTCTAACCCTTCAAGTATGACAGAACTTTACCGACAACTTAATATAAAGGCGATATTCTTATGTCATATGATCTTATCAAATTATCCTTTTCCAATTATGATTTTATTAGATGTAAAACATTACATCCATGTAACGGTCGCCGTGGTTGGTAATATGGTCACAGCACATTTTCAGTGCTCTGCGACCATATCGACCGCCACTTTTTTGGTCACCAAAAAAGTTACTCGGTTAGTAGACATAAAGTTATATTATAATTGTAATTATCAGTTTCGACATTAAGAGGTGTGAGAGAATGCTTATTTCCCCGTGACGCATAAAACGTTTCTATCAATTTAGAAAACTCTAAACAACATTCTTATCCATCAAATATTTCACTTAGCTGTAACTTTTAATACAATTCCTTCAAAATAGGGGTGAAAAAATATAGGTATTTCACTATTTATCTACTCAATTACAGAGAAGGTGTTCTGTCACTCTGGGGTGGAATTCTCGTAACAATTTTACAAAAGGGACTCTTATATCTAATATCCGTAAGATTTAAAATAAACATTTCATTAAAATGGGCAAAATAAGGTTATTATATCTAAAGGCATAGATATATCCCTTCCTAATATACGTACAATCACATTTAATAAAAAATATATTAGATTTCTTCTAATATAAAAAGAAAAGAATTTATAGAAAGTGTGTGAATTTATCATGAATACCTAGTGAAAATTTGAACAATCTAGTCTAAAAGAAACAGACTAGATGATGTAAAACAGCTAGTGAACGATTTGTGTATTTTAAAAGGCTAAATAGTAAACTGTGGTGCGTTAAATTTGTATTCATAATTTGGAAAAGAAGTCGTATTTATACCCAAATATTCACAATCAATTCAGTCTTACGAGAACAAAATCTAGGGTAGGGAAACAACATCGATTTTCTAACGAATAAAACATTCTCCACAAATATATTACATTTCTTACAGCGATGCTTAGTTTACTATTAGGTTAGCAAAGTGAATGTGCGCAGCTCCATACGAGATAACAAGGGACACACAACACAATAATCCTACACATCCAATAATAATATACTCACTGTTGATATCATACAATACATTTTGCTACATTTTACAATATAATATAATACATATCCAATATCATGTACCACTTTTGGCCGCCGTTGTAGATGCTACGGTCGCAGGTCACCCAGAATTTGCTTAGTGACCATACAAGCTGACCAGAATGTTACATGTGATACTTGAGGAGTTAAATTATAGGCTAGAACTGTTCGGATAGAAAACAGATTGGAACTTTGGAATGGCAATAAGTAACTACCACATTTTTTTTATTGACAATTACATTACTTCAAAAAATCCCGAGACAATCGGTTATAGTCTTGTTGAAACATGATAGAAAACAAACAAATAAAGATGGAAGGTATGAAGAATTTAACTTTCAATGTTTTAATTGCAAGAAAAATAATTTGTGCCATTATTGTGTGCGATGTGGCATAAGCTAAAAATAAGATTCAAGCTGTGGCAGAATGCGTGTCAAACTCTGACTCAGAGTTTGCGATAATATCCACTGTCTTACTCGATTTAAATTCATACAATGGAGGTGTTCCTTATTTCTGGTCACAGTGTACTGATTATTTTGTTTTTATAATACAATATAACATAAATATGATTGAAAAGGATATATATATAAGAACAATTACATATATATTTCACAATTCAATTACTGATTATGAATTTTTAATGGATCGGGACATTAGTGACTTTTAAAAATACATTTATTTGAACACAGTTATTGCGTTTGTATCATATAAAAAATAATTATTATCCTAATTGAAAATTGTGCATTTCTGTTTGTTTTATGTTATGTTTTTAAACCAAAATGTATAAAATTCAATCAATGAATTAAATAGTAAGTAAATAAAATAACAACACTTTTATGATGTTTTGAATAGCAATTATGTGAACAAATCATCAAAATGTTTATAGTTGTATCTCTACTAAGACGCTAAAGAAATAATGAAGACCTCTAGACAAGAACACGCTAACTAGCATTTTTTATGAAATTTGGTTGAAGTATGTACCAGGCTTAATTTTGTACGCTCTATCCCTTTTCTAATCCACTTTTCTTTCATTCTTCAAATTTAGTCCTCGTCATGGTCATTGTTGCTAGATTTGAATAATTAAACACAAAAAAACTGATTACAAATGACTTAGTTTAAAGTAGCGCATGAACCTACAATCTCTTTTATTTTGTTCACAATATTCATCCAAATCCCTGTGCAAGAAAATAGCTTGTTGAGAACTATATGTATCTTCCAATCGTGCTCTATCTACTCCCAGAAACACTGTACATTCCTCCACCATAACAAATAATTCAATTGGATTGAATTACCTCACCCATAAAAAATCCAGCTTCTCTGATAAGTTTCAAGTAAGGTCTGAAACATTATTATCTTTCATCGGAACCCTGTCAATCATATGATCCTTTCCTTGGATCCTCTCCCTTTACCCCCTCAACTCTTCATCTGATCATACTCTTGATGTCTTCCTCGCTTTCATAAATATATCATAGTATTATTAAAATACAATGTAGTAATTATTTCATCATTCATACTTTAACACCTTATTATTATTTTTCTCTCCTATGTGTATAAGCATTATCTACCCACTAATTTCAAACAGTTATATAAGGTACAATTCTTGACTGCTATTACAAGTCGATTATTGTTTTATAGCAGTGGCTCCCAATTAGTTTTTCCTGCATACCGCTTCAAGAACTTCCCTTATTGCATGAATGATAATTAAAAAAATGAATATTTTTTTTTACACATATTACTATCAAAATACAGTTATGCATCGTATCCCTTGATGCAACTTTGCATACCCCTGAAGGTATGCATACGTTTGGGAAACACTGCTTTATAGCAATAAAATCGTCAATGTACAAATATACATATTACTTTATGTACAAGAAGGTTATTAAATAAATAAATATAATAAAGCTATAAATGGTTACATTTCAAAAATTTATTTTTTCCGTAGTTATCATGTTTTTGTCTGGGTACCTTCAATTATCATAAAATCATTAGTAATTTATGAGTTCTTTGGTTTTATTCGGTTACCATAAAACTAACACATCGGCTTAAATAAATAGCGGTATTTATGACCAACATTACATTTGTATACAATATTTAGTCACTTCAAGAAAAGTAAGACATTAATTGTCAACAGAGTATAATGACTTCAGCTTAAACATTTTTTTTTACTTTTTTTATCACATTCCTTAAATTTACAAGCGTTTCATATCTTACAATGTTAATACTTCATTATTTATAGTTTATAATATATTGTAGACAACAAATACAAATATGTGCACAATATCTAAAAGAGAATGAGATGAAGAAGGCCATTTTAGTAACAGCTAGTAAGCTGTCTTCGCAGTATAGTAGCCAATACCATTGATTTCCAAGCTGAAGATCTTATAACAGGGGGGGTTTAATTTCAAACATAAGTGATTTTTCAATCAAACAATTAATAAAACCACCCAGACTGGTATCTGTAGCACAGGACAACTAATGATTAAACCTTGCGGAGCATATACTAAAGAAGACAAATGCAGAGATTTATTGTATTTAATATATCATTTGTACTGTTGCAGTAACAATCTTTTAATGTCCATTCTCCTCTAAATTGTCTTTGGAAGTTACAATTACTTACATAAAAAGCAATGGAAGTTACAATTACTTACAAAATGTTTGTGCTTCAGATTTAATATTCAATGAAATATGAGATTTTTAATAATTGTGGCACACCTTAGATATTTTTTCATCATTAAATTGATTCAGCATAATTGAATAAATTAAAAAAACTAGTAGTTTATAATAATAGAATCTAATAATATAATAATCTTTCAAAGATGTTTCCTCTCCGGAATAATTTCATATGTTTTAACCAATATTCAACCTTCATTCAACATTCAACCATTCCAATCAAACAGAAAATATTTATACATAACATGGATCAATACCGTATGAATTTATTTTATATTTCACAGGTTGACTTCATTTATGCAAACAGCCTTCCAATTTTTACTGGAATCGAATTACTTTACATTAAAAACTGTCAATTTAGACAGACTAACAAAAAGCAATATATAATTTTGATCCATGAATATGCAGCAAATATGTATACAAATATTAATTTAAAATGCGGTTGCATTTTCAAATTTCTTTTGAATTATATAAGTAATTAAAAATTACTAGATCTTGAGAGATAAATGATTACATTCCGGCTGAATGTTTCAATCATCCTCTGAAGGGTTTTCAGCAGTTAGGAGAATGGCGTTGTCTTCCGCTTGAAGATCTGAAGTTAAATTCTGGAAAAGGAAAATGCAGTTGACATCTGATGGAACTCATATCAAGTGCTGTAGATGTTCAATGGTGGGCTGATTTATAAACATCATGCAAGTGAATAATGTGAACACTTTAGCTAGCCGATGACAAACCGTAGCCCTGTAAATACCCAAGACTTCCACATTGATTATTTGATTTATTGATTATTTAGTCGTTTGATCTTCTTCTTCTTATCATGTGTCATGTCAGGCCCCTCCGACGTTGACTATCACTTGAAAGTATGTATTCCTGTCTTGGGCATCTGTAAACAGCGCCGCAACTGTTCTTATCCCCCTCCCATCTTGTATATTCCGGATCTAACAGATGTGTGTTCTACCCAACCTCGTCCACTCTCTATTTCGACTTTTGTGATTAGACATCTGATAGAAGATGAAATTTCTATCAGGAGAACTCGAGAGAGTAAATTCTACATCCGAATAGACCTGATGATAACTAACCTCCAGTCGAAATGAGACTCAAAGATACTCCTGGCACTCTCTTCAAAACATCTTATTCTCCCCTACAATTCCATCTGTTGCATTCCATATGCATCTACAGATCCATTCTTCGTGCATCGGAACATCCTTCAGCAGTTGAGAGAAAGGTTTGCCTAAGAATGTTAGATTTTAGGGAGGTAGAGAGAAATAGCCTTACCCCTATTTCTTGTATCCTTCTCTTGCATCGTTGTCGGCGACGGAGTGCATAGCAGAGGACTGCTAGAACCAGGAGGGCGGACACGGCTGCAGAGAGGATGGCCGGAAGGAGCAGGTTGTCTCGGGCACTGTAGTCCTACAAACATAATACTTTTAGAGTAGTTCACAATATAGTGGTGCCTACTTAAAATAAACTGCATATCTCGCAACATTGTAGTTGGCAACACTGCGGGAGATTGTAAATACTGTAGGCATAGAATCATTCCCTATTTTTTCTTCCTGAACTGGTCACTATTAGAAGCTATAGATGTTTTCAAAAGCTTTTCAATCTTTTCAACGAAAACATTCCTATTTTCACTTGCAATTTATTACTGTAAGTTTAGAACAATAGAAATCCTTTTACTTGCTTTAGCTCTTATCCGTACATAATGGTGCATTACACATTGTAGCGACGCAGTGTTATCTTGGTTATTAATTTTGTGAATGCAAGTTGATCAGTCCTCCACTTCAGATACCAGTCCAGGATGATATCAAATAAATATTAAAGTAAAAGACCACTAACACTTATATTTACCTCCCTGGGAATCGAACCCGGGACCTCCGGAACTGTAGTCAAACGTACTTACCACTGCACTACAGAGACGGATGAATTATTAAATGATTATTATTTTTAATATCTGCCTCCGTTGCACAGCATAGCATGTGATAAATTTAATTTTTCACTCGTTAAGAGTAAAAAAAATATTATTAATTTACACTTGTACCTGAAGAAACTAGCCTTATATAATATTGATATGTAATTTTTATGTAACAATCAAAATAACACAGCTTATTGAAGCTGTGTTATTTTGATGCAGTGTCCTATGCACACTTGTTTGCGGATATACATGAGTAAGAAAACAGAAGAAAGTTTAATATATATGCAATATAAACATTAAATGTAGATGATGATTTCTGTAATATGTTTATAGATTTTAATTTGTAGAACTCCATTTTAATGTATGTATGAAATGTTAAATCAAACACTGTTTTTTTGAGATGTAGCTCCAGAACAACTTGCTACAACTTGATTCCCATTTTCTTATTTAAGACTAAGGCATAATTTGAAAACAGTTTACAAGGTAAGTTCCTTTAGGAATAAACATTATTATGAACAGTTGGACAAGTATGTTAGTAATTACTGAGCCTAGAATGAGTATGTAACTACATACTTACTGTTAAATACATAATTGTGGAAGTTACACTTACAGTCCATTGGAAATAGGAAGAGGGATCAACGAATGGCCATCGGGTCTGCAGCCAAGAGGACTTGGTTTGGGACATCTTCACGTCGTCACTTCCGGCATTTTGGACGGATAACTCATCCTCGTAGTCATCGTCATCATCGTCCAGAATGCGCTCTTTGGTTTCCATGAATGTCGTATACATCTTAGTTTTGTTTTTATCCTGAGTAAATACTTTGTTGTTTACATTGATACTGTCTAGAGAAGCTACTGTACTGTTGACAGCGGCCGTTGTGCCGGCTGATGAGGGTGTCGTCGGTGTTGTCTCCGTTATGGCTTGTTTGGTAGATTTGGCTTTTATCGCAGCTAATTTGTTTATCATGAGAGGCGGTTTTTTAGTGTTGCTTGCGACTGTCGTGACAGGTTTGGTCAGATCGTAATCTTCATCGTCGTCATCTTCGTAGTCTGTCCAGTTGATCTGGTCGTGGCCGAGCATCAGGTCTGTGTTGCTCTCTCGCTGATGAGTAGGAAAGAGAGAAGACAAGTTGTCGATAATTTTAACAGTGGTCGATTCCAATTTTTCTGTGGTTACAGGTGGCGTCAATGTCGAAGATTGAAGCCGCTTCAAGGCTGGCATGATCCATTCTTGTTTAGCCGTCGACGCTTGAGACGACGTGGAAGAGTTGAGGACGCTCGACGAGGGAGTCGAAGTTTCTGCGGACGAAGACGGGTTCTGTCCGTCGACAGTCATCGCCTTGCTAGACATCTGCGTGGTGGCATTCTGAGTGGTCGTCTCCTTGATCGACTTGACGTCTTGGGAGAGCTCCTTCTTCTTTATCTGGCCGCGCTCGGAGAGGTCAGCCGCGATCAGCCGACTGCTCTGGCCGAGCCACGTCTCGTGCTTGGTTTTGACGAGGTGCGACGGCAACTCGACCGGAATGAGTCCGGTCATGATGAGGAGGACCAGGATCGCCCCGAGGATCAGCAGTAAGCCGAATATCAGGACGGCGAAGTAGTACGCGAACAGCTTCTTGCTGACCGGTTTTGGCTGCGTGGAGGGGCTGTAGTCGCGACCTTTCCCTTTACCTCCGCTGCTGCTCAGCACCTCCTCAGTCTGGGGTAGGATGGTGTACTGAAGGCTATTTTCACCCTGACGCACGGTTTTATACATTTTGATTTTTGTTTTGATATCACCTTATTCTGAAACGAAACGGAACAATTCCTTGTACTAGAGAGTATGGAACGAAAATAGTTCGAGACAATGTATAATAGAAAGATCGAGACGTAAATACCGGGCAAACTGCGTATTTTGTTTGTGCATATATTATAATATTAAAGGATCGCGTGTTTCCTCATTTGCATGTGTTTCGTGAGGCTAAAAAAATACAGTTTTGTCGTCAGGAAATCCAGCACGCATCGAATCAATATCCATCGACAGAGAGGGTTCTTACAAGATTCTCGCAAGAAACTCTAAGATAATAGCACCGCCTTATGTAAGGATCGAAATCGTATCTATTGTAATGTATTTTAATGTCTTAGTTCGAAATGGCGGAAGAGATTATTTACCTAGGAAGTTTACCGCAAAACCACCGCACAATTTCACATGTGTATTTCCGGAAAAAACATTTAGATTTTCGGTATATTTTACGAGCACAATCTTCCGCGATATCCCACCCGCTCTTGTCCTAAAGGGAAGTGAGATTACTCCACCCGTAGTCGCGATTTTGTGGTTGGATTCCGAAGCCGGCTGGTCAGTAATCGCTCGACTTGGCGGGCGTCTTGTATCCGGTGCCGAAGGATGGAGCGCCGAACGACATTAGAGAAAACAGTAACTCGATAAGGGGTATAAAAAGGGGTGGAAGTGCGCAGGTCCGCGTTCATCGAACGAAAAACATCGCTTTGATGTTAGCCGCGGGACGGGGTGGAAACGGCGCGGGAACTTCGAAGCTTCATCTAGTTTGAAAAGAATCCAACAAAGTTCAAAGATTTGTCACCTTTGGGTGACAGCATATCCAACCAAAAAAATAGAATACATATTCTCTGTTAAGATATCGCTTACTCCTTTCAAGAACGTCATAAATCAATAAACTAGATTTTACAGGAGAATGTTTTTAATGTTTAAAAATATAAAACAACGTATTAAAAATAAATATTAAGCCACTTTTTGAACTTTTTACTGTGCAACAGATCTTTTTTGGTAAAACAATGTTTTTTCTCCATTTGAAGTATATTTAGAATATTTAAAAAAATAATAAAACAATACCTTTTCTTCAAAATGCAAAAACAACACTTTCTACCCTGTAGCGGGTAAATATTAAATTAAAAATAAGCCTCTTTTGCTGGGATATAGTACACTTTCTGGGCATTCCGAAAACATGCACAGCTGAAAATTGACGATTTTTGATTTATGACGTTCTTGAAAGGAGTGAGCGATATGCTATTGTTATACGTAGTAATATCTTTGATATATTGATATCTAAGATAATCTTCTAACTCTTATCCGCACCCAATGGTGCATAGTGCACTGCATCATATTGATGCAGTGTTATCTTGATCGTTACTTACACGAACGCAAGGTGATCACTCCCTCGCTTCAGGGACCAGTCCTGGGTAATATAAAATAAATATTGCGTGTAAAATCACTATTATGTAAATATATTTCAAATAATATAAACATTAAAAACATTTAAAATAAATATTTTCAACCCCCCTTGGGAATCGAACCCGGGACCTCCAGCACGGTAGCTAAATATACGCTAATCACTACACTACGGAGGCAGACAAAATGTTCTAGGATATTACTACGTATGTTATTTATAAAAATTTAGGTATTTTTATTAAATACGTACGTGATTTATAAAAAAAAAACAATTTTAGTATAAACAGATTTGTTATTTTCCATTTTATAACTTACATAAAAATAAGACTTTACTCATAATCACTAAAATATCTTATAATAGTGATGTTGAACAAAGTTATTTCTTCTTCTTCAAACCCTCAACCGCACCCGATGGTGCATAGGGCACTGCATTATATAAACGCAGTGTTATCTTGATCGTTTACACACGAAGGAAAGGTGATCACCCTCCGCTTCAGGTACCAGTCCAGGGTGATATTGAATAAATATTGAAGTGAATAAATCACTTATTTAGCGAATCAAGTTATTTAGCGAATTATAAAGTATTTTCTTCTTGCATTTATTTGATTTTTAGGGTCGATATGATTAGGTCACGTTGGTTAACTTTGTAATAACCATTTCTAGTTGTATCGACCTTCATTAGTTTAGGGTCGTGTAGCGATAACGTGAACCTACCTAGATACATAATAAATATATACAAGTTACCCTAACCCACCCTTGTTGTTAACTTTAGTAGAGGATCACCCCTCGGGTATGTTCCTACCCGCATAAAACTAAGGACCTAATAATAATAAATAAAATAATAATAATAAAAACACCCTCGATCTTTTAGAAGCATAACGGAAATCGGGGTAATAATGGCTATAAAAAACGTTACAAGGATTTTTAGAGCGTTTATTTTTAATATAAAATCAACGATTTCCCCTCGATTTGAAATGATCGACCGTAAAAAAATAGGATAGATTTGAATCTATATAGAAATTTGTACTAAAAAAACAGCTAATTAACCAACACGCCGCTTCTCCGCAGGGTTAGGCAGAAATAATAGAACGCCACACTACTCTGTCTTTGCAATCATTCTTCACCTCTCTCACATTCGTGCGTCTCCTTATATATATATATAAATACATACATTCTCGCCGATTATTCAGTCTCCTGACCTGATCGCATTCAAGTATTTGACACTCGATCATGCCAATTTTTCATCGGTCTTCTTTTGTTCCTATTTCCAAATATATTCGGCATATAAATTTGTACTCCATTTATAAAAAAAGGTTAGTGACGAATTAGAAAATAATTATACAGGCGTTGGAATATTAGGGACTTTACGAAATTTTCCCTTTTACAACTTTACCCTGTCTTGTAAGACGTTCGTTTGTCAAACGAAAAAAGGGATCCCCCCAAGGCCCCAAGAGTACATAAAGTGTAATGTACTCTTGGGGCCTCCAAATTGCTTAGTCCGCCACTGGATTCGGTCATTCATTTTCAGGAGAGTTTAGTTGGAATCCGCCTCCGTAGTGTAATGGTGAGCACGCCCGGCTTCCATTATGGAGGTCCCGGGTTAGATTCTCAGGGGGGGGGGGTCAAATAAATAAAGTGATTTTTTCACTCTAATACTTATTCAATAATACCCTGGACTGGTACCTGAAGCGGAGGCCTTATCACCTTTCCTTCGTGTATTTAAAGATCAAGATAACACTGCTTCTATACGACGCAGTGCCCTATGCACCATTGGGGTGCGGATAAGGGATTGAAGAAGATGTTGAATGTTCACCAAAACCAGCTAACAACAGATCGTTAGCCCTGTAAAATGATTTATTTCCATTCCATAGCTTCTTCTTCATCTTTGTTGAAAAAAAAACTTTAATTAATAACTAACTAACTAACTAACCATCACGCCGCTTCCCCGCAGGGGTAGGCAGAGAGAATAGAGCGCCACACCACTCTGTCCTTGCAAACATTCTTCGCCTCTTCCACGTTCATGCATCTCCTCATACATACCCGCCGATTGTTACGACTCCTAACCTGACCACTTTCAAGTATTTGGCATACCTGATCGTCCCATGTTTTTCTCGGTCTTCCTCTGCTTCTTTTCCCACTAACATTCGCCTCATAAATTTGTTTTACCGTTCTTTCGTCACTCATTCGTGGAATTCATTCAAGGAATGCAAAGCTGAGATA
Source organism: Brachycentrus maculatus (assembly GCF_059751285.1). NCBI lineage: Eukaryota > Metazoa > Arthropoda > Insecta > Trichoptera > Brachycentridae > Brachycentrus > Brachycentrus maculatus. The sequence goes on along the minus strand of NW_028280869.1, from coordinate 335,232 downwards.
AGCATTATCGATAAAATTAAGAAAGGTGTGTTGAGATGGTTTGGACATGTGGAACTTTAATTAATACCTACATATAATCCATGTCTGGAATAAAATCCAGCATTTGAGAGAAAAAGTTTGCAAGCATACAAAATATTTTTATTTTATTTTTATTGTTTGAGCGCTTGGGTAACTGGGAAAGCGCATGAGTCGATAGGGATAAGATGTGGGTTCAACGCCCGTGACGCATAAAGCGATAATATCTTTGTGACTCATAGGAAATTAGCAAAATATCTCGCAGGGCCAGAGCTTTCTCGGTAATATAAAACCTACGGCCATTACTCTAACTAACAGACCAACCACTAACTTTGTTTGCCTAATTAGAGCTATAATAGTTAGCACGTTGGGCTGCCTGCATGAGGTCCCGGCTTGAGCTCCCGGCGGGGTCAACGTTACCACTGTTGGTGACTGAAGCGTAAGACTAATTGTTTTGAATATTTATTTGTAAATTATTATTTACGTTTTATTTTTACGATACATGCATTTGTTAATAAGATAAAAATCTCATATAAGGCGTGGCCTGTCACTGGCATATAAATAATAAATAGAATACATTACATATTATGGTATATGGTAAACCAAATTGTTATAATTTTAAAGCGTAAAAAAAGGTGGAAAAATAACATAAACATAATAGAATAGTATAAAAACAGCCAAATAGAAGGCCGAGAAAAACTTGGCACGATCAGGTATGTCAAATACTTGAAAGCGGTCAGGTTAGGAGTCCAAATAATCAGCGGGTATGTATGAGGAGATGTATGAACTTGGAAGAGCCTGGGAATGTTTGCAAAGACAGAGTGGTGGGGCCTTCTATTCTCTCTGGCTACCCCCGCAAAGAAGCAGCGTGATGGTTAGTTAGTTAGTCTTTTTTAATATCTGGGAAGACAAGATAAACATAACGTTGTTTTGTAACAAAGTGAAAAACGGTAAAAATCATATCCCTGTTATGTTATGCGTCTTCGACTGACTGTCATTACGCTACCGATGTTTAGAATAGGGATCGCGTGTGTTTGACATTTTCAGTAAAACTATATTTTTTCATCAAATATTAGTCGGGGGTCGAAAAAAGCTTGATGAATATCAATTGTTAATATTATTTTTACGGGGCTGACGACCGTCATAGGCTGGTTTAAGTGATCACTTTACACACGTGTAACATTCACCAATTCTACCCATTATTGACAACCACACTACTCAAATTCTTGCAAGTTCTGTATATATGAACCAATTTAGAAACCTTGTTCTTGAAGCCAATGACGGTCTATGACAGCCTATGACGGTCGTCAGCCCCGTAAATGCCCAGACTTCCATATTCTTCTTCATCTTTGATGAGATGTCAAAAAATAATATGAAAATAACTCCTGCAATTGGAGATAATCCAGACTTTGTGAACAAGTATTTGGACACACTCAAAATGTTGTAAATCAATTGTTAACACTATATAACTACAACAACAAAAAAACACCATCAATCCTACGTTTCTTTCGTTATAACAAATTATATCTCAAATATATATAGGTATATATATATATATATATATATATATATATATATATATATATATATATATATATATATATATATATATATATATATATTTATATATATATATATATACATATAATATAATAAATAATAATAAAACCCTTATCCGCACCCCAATGGTGCATAGGGCACTGTGTCATATAAACGCAGTGTTATCTTGATCGTTTACACATGAAGGAAAGGTGATCAGCCCTCCGCTTCAGGTACCAGTCCATGGTAATATTGAATAAATATTACAGTGAAAAAATCACTTATATTTATTTTACCCCCCTTGGGAATCGAACCCGGGACCTCCAGAACGGTAGCCGAGAGTGCTGACCATTACACTACGGAGGCGGACACACATATATATATATATATATATATATATATATATATATATATATATATATATATATATATATATATATATATATATATATATATATATATATATATATATATATATATATATATATATATATATATATATATATATATATATATATATATATATATATAAGGTGTGAGTATAGGGATGAGGGACAAGAAAGGAGGTTTTCAACGTAGACTTCCTTCTTAAATTAGGTAGGTACTAAGAGTATTATTGATGATTTCTACGAGATTAATAATTTTAGTAACAGGTTACAAATGATCGAAAAAGGAATTACGGATGCACGAGGGGGTTCCAAAACGTTCGTAGATGTATATAATATTGTCCATTTATTGTTATTTGTTTTTTCCTTGTTGCGAGAAAAAATAATCTACTAAATGCTGAAACTGTCTTGTCGGTATTTTTTACAGAGTAAATTTAGACAAATATATATTGAGATTATTACGTACATAATAAATTCATCCACTTAATACTGGTGTCTTCTTATAGCCATAATCCACACCTAATGGTCCATAGGGAAGTATATCCCATCGACGAAGTGTTATCTTTATCGTAAATTGTGTGAAGTTTATAAGCTTATAAGTGATGCTCTTTGGAGATAGTCCAGATTTGTGAACAAGTATTTGGATACAGTCAAAATGTTGTAATTTCAAATACATATCACTTTTGAACTTTCTGAAACTCCCTCCATACTATAATACTGTGTAAGGAATAAGCTGCCCGAGGATTAATATTTTAATTCTGTGGAAAGTAATAATAAAAGCCTTTTAAGCAGTGTCCATTAAAATAATTATCTAGTCGCGAGGAATGCTTCAAATACCATATTACAGTATACATACAAATACATTTTTTTGTCTTATACATTTAAAAAAACATAAATGTACAACGATGTATCCTTACTGGGATTTCCTGTGCCTAGGACACATTTTACGAAACTTGTTTAGTAAATTAATCGTAAGTTACATTTTTGTCATGACTTCAATTTTGGAGACGTGGCCGAATAACGCAATTCTTTTCGTGCATGTATTAAAACATTGTTTCAGTCATGTATAAAAACGCTTTTATAAGTAGTTTTGTCATTGAATGAGTTTATGGACGGTGGTTGTAAGTTATAATATTTTTTAAAAGTAAAACTAATTTATTATTACTAATACTGAAAATAAAAAAAATTAATGAGGAAAAAAGGAAAAAAAAAAATAATAATAAAATATATATATATATATATATATATATATATATATATATATATATATATATATATATATATATATATATATATATATATATATATATATATATATATATATATATATTTATATATATATATATATATATCTATATATATATATATATATATATATATATATATATATATATATATATATATATATATATTTATATATATAAACATATATATATATATATATATAAACATATATATACATATATATATATATATATATATATATATATATATATATATATATATATATATATATATATATATATATATATATATATATGTAATAAAATAACTAGGTACCTACCTATACATTTTATTAAGTACCTACAAATAGTACCTACATAAAACAGTTCTACCACTAGATGTCGCATGCGTCGCACAGAATTAAACAAAAGACTTCCGATAATTTTATTAACTTTCAGAATCAGATAGATAGATAGATAGATAGATATAAAAATTATTATAAAGATAAATTAAGAATAAACTTTAATTACAAAGCAACACATTGTTTATTTTATTATTATACACCCACTTTACATATTATTTACACGCAATTTACAAAAGAAAAATATTACCACGTTATAAAACGACAATTTTGTTAATCAAAAATAAAGAAACAAAATAAAAAAAAATGGATACTGCTCCTCAAACATTAGAAAACTTACTAGAAAAATTAATACAAAATGCTCAGGTAAGCAAACATCAAAATTTAAAAGATATTTCAGAGAAGTTCATCATTGAAAAATTTACAAGCAAAAATCCTAATGCAAACCAGTGGATGGATATTTTTGAAAAAGAATGTACACGTTTTGAGGTGACAACGGATGAGAAAAAAATTGAAATATTAAGATTGTTTATGGATAAAAGTTGTGAAGATTGGTACAGTTCGATGATGATAAAATTTTCCATGAACTCAGAATGGATAGTATGGAAAAATAACTTTTGTAAAACATTTACAAACAAGGGATGGAACCATGTAATGTTTGCATTATCTTTTAAATATAACGACGGTTCCTTGTTAGACTATGCCATAAGGAAGGAAAAACTTTTGTTGGAGATGAGAAGAACGATCGACATGGGTACCTTAGTAGATCTTATTGTGGCTGGTTTACCAGAATTTATAATTAATAAGATTGATAGAGAAAAATTAGAAGATACAGTCGATTTATTCAATGAAGTAAAAAAACACGAAAACATTGTAAATAAAAAAAGGTTTTCGGATCAAAGAAGATATGGAAATCTAAGAACTAGTGGTAAAATTAAAGATAAAAGTCCATGTAAGATTTGTGAAAAATTAAATAAGGGAACTCGATATCACCCTGAAGTAACGTGCTGGTTTAGAACAAAGGAGGATGATAAGTTTAATAATAAAAATACTATCAGACATGTAAACAATTCAGTTATAGAAGCTAAGTTAAACGAAACCGATCAAAAAAACGAATAGTAACACCATTAATAAATGTCAAACTATTACTAAATGATCAAATTGAAATATTTGGAATTTACGATTCAGGTTCAAATGTTTCTCTAATAAATTCTAAGTTATTAAAACTAAAAGGAAAAGGAAACAATATGAATGAAGCAGATTTAGTAACAATTAATGGTGTTAAAAAGACAAACGGTTTGACGACTTTGAAAATAAAAATATTTGAATTGGAAAAAAACGTTGATGTATATATTATTGATGAAGAAAATTTCAAATATGATTTTTTGATAGGATTAGATATGATAAAAAAATTTAAACTAATCCAAAATGATGACTTAAAAATAACACAAAGACAATGCTTGAAAAATGAAAATAAAAAGAAAGTAGAAAAAATTTCTACAAAATATAAAATTAAAAATAGTGAATTTAAAAATACAGAAAATAACAACAGCGAGGAATGCAAAATAAATTATAATGAACATGTAAAAGAAGAAGATTTTGAAATAAAAATAAATCATTTAAATCAATTTCAAAAATCTAAAATAAATGAACTGATTTGCAAATATAAATCCGTTTTTGCAAAAGACAAATATGATATCGGCACTGTTAGTGGATACGAAGCGAGGATAGACTTACTAGTAGACAGATATTGCAGTAAGAGGCCTTACAGATGTACTGTAGAAGATAAAAAGGAGATAGAAAAACAAATTGCAAAATTACTGGATAATAAGCTAATAGAAGAATCCTACAGTCCATTTGCTGCACCTGTTACATTGGCATTTAAAAAAGAGGAAAACAAAAAATCCAGACTGTGTATAGATTTCAGAGACTTGAATAAAATAGTTGTGCCTCAAGCTCAACCATTTCCTTTAATTGAAGACCTAATGATAAAGACCAGGAATTGCAAATTTTTTTCAACACTAGATATAAACTCAGCGTTTTGGTCTATTCCTTTACGAATCGAAGACAGAAAAAAGACGGGATTTGTTACACAAGAAGGACATTTCCAATGGACTTGCCTACCATTTGGATTGAAGACCTCACCAGCAATTTTTCAAAGGATACTGGGTAACATATTAAGAAAGTATAAACTTAATGATTTCACTGTTAATTACATAGATGATATTCTTATATTTTCTAAAACTTTTGCTGAGCACATTAAACATCTAACACAGTTGCTGGAAGCGATCGAAACGGAAGGTTTCAGGTTAAAATTTACAAAATGCGCATTTGCGTCAGACTTGGTAAAATATCTAGGTCATATAATTCAAAATAATTCAATAAAACCAGTAAAGGATAATTTGATTTCAATAAAGAATTTTCCTGTTCCAAAAACGATAAAAAATGTAAGACAATTTCTGGGGAAAATAAACTTTTACCATGAATACATACCAAAGAGTGCAATAATACTAGATCCATTGCATAACTTACTAAGGAAAAATCAAAAATTTATTTGGTGTGATAAATGCCAAAAAGCATTTGAAATAACAAAAAGCATGCTTTGCTCACAGCCCGTTCTAGAAATTTTTGATCAGGATTTACCAATCAACATTTATACCGATGCTTCTTTAGAAGGTGTTGGGGCCATTTTGAAACAAAAGCAGCCCGATGGTAGAGAAAAACCAGTGGCATACTTTTCAAAAAAACTAAATGAAGCCCAGAAGAAAAAAAAAGCAATATATTTAGAATGTTTAGCAATTAAGGAAGCGGTAAGATACTGGCAATACTGGTTAATAGGTAAATCATTTACGGTTTATTCAGATCACAAACCTTTGGAAAATATGAATCTGAAATCTAGGACCGATGAAGAGTTAGGTGATTTAACATATTATTTATCGCAATATGAATTTGAAATAAAATATAATCCAGGAAAGAAGAATTTAGAAGCAGATTGTCTAAGCAGGAATCCAGTATTAGAATCGAGTGAAAATGCAGATGAACAATTAAAAGTTGTAAATTTGGTTAAATTAGAAGATATTTTAAGAGATCAGAATAAAAATGAAAGAATTCAACAGAAAAAAAAACAAATGGATTGAAAAAAACAATGTCTATTTTAAAAAGGTCAAGAAAAAAGAAAAAATAATTCTTTCAGAACCGTTTAGCATCGAAATCATTAAAGACATACATGAAAACCTATGCCATATTGGAATTGGACAAATGCAAAAGACTATTAGTCCACATTACGCAGCCAAAAATTTGACGAAAAACATAAAAACAATTTGTAGAAATTGTGAAATTTGTATTAAAAATAAATCAAGAGGACAAAAGAAATTTGGATTTATGTCTCATCTAGGCCCGGCCACAAAGCCTTTTGAAATAATATCTTTAGACACAATTGGAGGTTTAGGAGGTTCAAGATCAACAAAAAAATATCTACATCTCTTAGTGGATCACTTTACAAGATACGCATTTATTTTAACCTCGAAAACTCAGAATGCAAATGATTTTATAAAACTAGTCATGAAAATAACAGAAACCGAGGATATTGGTATGCTTCTCACCGACCAATACCCAGGAATAAACTCGAAAGAATTCAAGGAATTCTTAAATGACAAGCGGATCCCAATAATCTTCACTGCAGTAAATGCACCATTCTCAAATGGCCTAAATGAAAGGCTGAATCAAACATTGGTGAACAAAATCAGATGCAAAATAAATGAAAAAGGGAAAAGAAGAGCATGGACCACAATAGCTCAAGAATGTGTTCATAAATATAATAATACTAATCACTCAGTCACTGACTTTTCCCCAAGTTATCTTTTATATGGTACAGATGTAAATATTTTACCCAACGAATTAAAACAAGGAAAATCTAATAATGACTGGATTAGAGACAGGAAAATAGCGCTTGAAAATACAATAAAATCACATAATTACAATAAAACATTATTTGACAAAAATAGAATAGGGTGCGAATTCAACGTAGGAGACATGGTGTATGTGGAAAATGGAAACAAGCTAAACAGAAAAAAATTGGATGAACTAAAAATTGGACCTTATAAAATTATTGAAAAAATTTCTAACTCAATATACAGAATTGATACAGGTCACAAAAAAATAAAATCAAACCTTTATCATATCACTAAACTTATACCAGTCCCTTCACTACAAGAAGATGATCCGGAGGACGAGTGAAAATTTTACTATGAATTTTCATCCCCAAGGGGGGAGATGTAATAAAATAACTAGGTACCTACCTATACATTTTATTAAGTACCTACAAATAGTACCTACATAAAACAGTTCTACCACTAGATGTCGCATGCGTCGCACAGAATTAAACAAAAGACTTCCGATAATTTTATTAACTTTCAGAATCAGATAGATAGATAGATAGATAGATATAAAAATTATTATAAAGATAAATTAAGAATAAACTTTAATTACAAAGCAACACATTGTTTATTTTATTATTATACACCCACTTTACATATTATTTACACGCAATTTACAAAAGAAAAATATTACCACGTTATATATATATATATATATAAATATACATATATATATATATATATATATATATATATATATATATATATATATATATATATATATATATATATATATATATATATATATATGTAGTGTGGAGTTATTAATAAATTATATTTAGATTATAGTAACGAATTTTGTCTGCCTCCGTAGTGTAATGGTCAGCACGCTCGGCTACCGTTCTGTAGGTCCCGGGTTCGATTCCCAGGGGGGTTCAAATAAATATAAGTGATTTTCCACTGTAATGTTTATTTAATATTACCCTGGACTGGTACCTGAAGCGGAGGGCTGATCACCTTTCCTTCATGTGTAAAAACGATCAAGATAACACTGCGTTATATGACGCAGTGCCCTATGCACCATTTGGGTGCGGATAAGGGTTTATTATTATTATTTATAGTAAAGTTTGTAAAAAATATGAAAATATATTAGTAAGAAAAATTGAGCTATGTAAATTAGACAAATATTTTATATGTATCGTACATCGTACTTACATACACATAAGGCATTTAGGTCAAAAAGTGGGTATTTTAAAAATAAAATATTAATACCTAATCAACTTAAAACCAGACACTGTATAAGAACGGGTAAAGTATCCATTACAACATGTCTCCGTAGTATTTTTTATATCGTAGGTGATGAAATAAGTTAATGAAAGATCAGACCTATTCCGGGTTTGAACCGAGACTCCCGCTTCGCTGTGAGCTATAATGTTCCCACGCGTAGTTCTGTTATATCCCTCTCCGCAATAAAACTTGATTGATTTTGTGAAGGGATGGTGAAATGTTCGAGGGTGAGCCAAACGTTTTTTATCTACACTTAATTTTCGAAAATTAGGTGTGAAAAATATTATGAGGGCTTCTTATTTTGACGTTTTAACCTTCACTCTACCAATATTATTTTTGACTTTTAGACAGAGAAAGAAAGCTATCACGACAGTGGGTAGAACAGTTAATAAAGCTAGTTGGACGGAAAAGTAACAGACGAAGATATTCGAAAAAGAAAAAAAGACAAAGTATTTCATATTTGAGGAGAACTAAAACAGATTGGCCGTATTCAAAAATCCTGTTAATATTTGACCCTGTAATGAAAAGTCCACATAAAAAAGAGCTTTAGTCGATTTTCACCCATCTATCATACCTTGATCCTGTTAAAACTATCACTTATCTAGTAAATTTCCGTCGCTGAGTATACTCGTATGCTTAAAATAAATGTAAATGCAGCCGAATTTTGTTACGTTTAACCAAATTTAAAACGAAAATAGGTAGAAATTTAGAATGACTGTATTTTTGCTCTTTCTTTATATTTTCGTTCATTCAAGAAACGTTTATTAAGCAGTTGGTTTAATTATTAGTACAAATACATAATTGATATATGTTTTTCGATTCCTGACCTATATTGATTATGAAAATATGTACATTTTTCAATAATATATCAATTAAATCCATTTAATTTCTCCTGATATACACAAATAGAAAAAAGTAAATAATAGAAATTTAAGCAAGCTATTTTTTTAAAAAACAAAAAAAATAAATTTTTTGCTTGTTGTTGGAAAATAGTTGGCACAACGAATTTAGCTACGTTATATCTATTTTCAGAATGTATGTTTCTTGAATGTGTATATGTGTCCGCCTCCGTAGTGTAATAGTCAGCACGCTCGGCTACCGTTCTGGAGGTCTCGGGTTCGATTCCCAGGGGGGGTCAAATAAATATAAGTGATTTTTTCACGCTTATATTTATTCAATATTACCCTGGATTGGTACCTGAAGCGGAGGGTTGATCACCTTTCCTTTGTGGGTTAACGATCTAGATAACACTGTGTTTATATAATGCAGTGCCCTATGCACCATTGGGGTGCGGATAAGGGTTTGAATTGAATATCTATTTTAGGCATATGGGTTCTTATAAGCGCCAGTAATTTAAAAGGAAAAATGATTATTTCATAAGGGTATACGAGGGGTAAGAATTTGGCCAATCTCATACGTTTATTCGTATGAATTTTTCGGAAAACAGAATACTTCCATATGTAGACTATTTACATAATAATCTGTATTGAAATTACGTTATAATGTTACTTCGTTGGATATACAATACATGGCTCTACAGCTGTTCAAAAAGTAAGTTAACGTCTTTGTAAACCATTCCTTATCTCTTATAATGTTATTGTGGTGTTAAGGAAAGTAATGGGTTTCCTGTACCCCGCGATAATTAACTCGTTATATGGGGGGTTAGTATTAATGGGTTTCCAATAAAAAGTATAGGAACACACTTACAACTTGTGCTTTTTAGTTTTTAACCTTCACAAATTATATTGTTCCCAATATTAAAAAAATAAAAATAAACACGATAGATAAAGCCTGTGTATGAGTAAACGTTATAATACAATTTGCACTGCGACGTAAAGCTAATTTTAATAATTTTTAAGCAGAAAAAAAGATGAAGAGAAAAAATAAGAGATTAAAGATAAGACGTAAAAAAAGATTAAAAAATATACTTTTATTGAAAATTAAAATATGACTCCAATCAATACATATGTATATTTTTTTCCGAGCAATTAATTCATACACCCGACTACTCATCGGAAAAATGTCGATGGCCCCCTCCCGCAAACCATAACGTAGTAAATCAATAAAATAATCGACTTGTGTTTAAAGAAAATTAAGTTGCTATTTAACAAATACCAGGTCTTAAACTAACCGCTCCTGAAATTTATTAAAAGTGGTATAACAAAGTATAAAGGAGTATAACAAAGTAATTTATGAATGTTATTGGGAAAAGAAGCAGAGGAAGACCGAGAAAATCATGGCACGATAAGGTATGACAAATACTTGAAAGTGGTCAGGTTAGGAGTCGTAACAATCAGCGGGTATGTATGAGGAGATGCATGAACGTGGAAGAGGCAAAGAATGTTTGCAAGGACAGAGTGGTGTGGCGCTCTATTCTCTCTGCCTACCCCTGCGGGGAAGCGGCGTGATGGTTAGTTAGTTTTTTTTAACAAAGTAAATATAAGCGAGTATAAGTGAGTCACTGCTCGCTGATAGTGTGTGAAGGAGACGTGTATTGACCGGTGCTTGCTATTTCTTATTTTATTCTTATTTTATGTTTAAGACTTTTTGTTTCTCTATTAGTGTATTTTTATATTAGATACTTTTTATGTATATGTATTATGTTAAAGGCTTTCCGCTTGCCGTTCAATAAATAAATTTCTACTCCAAAATGACTAAAATGCAACACCAAGCAAATTCAGCAAAACTTCTAATATTTGGCAATCAAACATTTCAATAAACTCCCTAAAGAAATAAAAAAAATAGATGATATAAAATTACTTAAGAAAAAAAATAAAGCTCCATACATTTAAATCTTTAAAAAATATACAAAAAAAATACTATTATATCTTTTATTATACAACATTAAACCACGAGTGTAAGTCCCTCTCCAAGCACAAGAGCACAGTCTCTTTTATGGAGAGGCACAGCGAATCGAAGTATAAAAGTTCTCCATATGTATAAATGATTCAAATGTATTATGTTATAAATAAAAATGTAAATATATTAAATGAATAAAAAAATAATAATAAAGGGACAATGAAGTTGGCATGTTTCGGAATGGATATTAAGACTAGCTACAACATTTAACAGTTGAATGTTGTCTGCTGGTTTTATGTATGTTTAGTTAGAACATGTTATTCGAAGGCGTGTCCAAAAGTTCTCCAGATAGGGTTTTTTTGAATGTTTGATTTCTGACATTGGTTGACCTAAAAATAGCAATGATTTATGGAACCGGTATTCTTCTAACACGTTTTCTATGTCCGCAATAAGAAATAAAAACCACTATCAGAAGGACCAACTCGCTTCTATTCCAGACAACAAGGTCTTTAAAAAAAAACATTAAAAAAACTCACGTTCGTGATGGTAGCGTATCCTAAATGTATGGACAGAGGTGCTAAACATTGATCCATGAGCGTACATAATAATCTTCTTCTATATTTTGTATATTAAAAGCATTATTAGCTAATAATGCTTTTAATAGTTATATATAACACTCTTCTTATCATTCATCGTTCACGTGTGTAATACCACTTAAAAAAAACTTTGAAAACACAACTACGCGACTACAGACTTCGAATAAATCATTCCATCATGAGGTCGAATTTAGATTTAGATAAAATTGTTACGGTCTGACATATTATGTACAATTTTTTTTTAAAGGGATAAAGAAGTTTTGATCTTCTTGTTTTCTTTTACCATAAAATAAGTGACACGCTGTTAATGGCGGCAATCGGAATTAAATGATAATTTTTCAATAGGAAAATTTCTGCAATTTCTGCGAATAGTCGTCGATTTATCATCTTCTTTTTCTTAGCTTTATAGCACAATTTTTGTGAGAAATCACATCAAGGGCGCTTTACAATTTAGATAAATTTCTATGGACAAGAAATCTGGAAAAAGAATAATTAATTTTTACTTAAATGTATATTTAATATTACTCTGGACTGGAATCTGCCTTCATGTAAGTAAGACAAAGATAACTCCGCGTCTGCGATGAAGTGCTCTTTGCACCGTTGGATGAGGATAAGAGTTAGATAATATTAGAAGATTCTATTCATATTTTTGTCTTCTTTTATTTTCTGACCAACAAACTTACTAATTTAGATGAATGTGCGAGTAAATAACGTATGATAGATGTTCGAATGGTGAAATAAGGATAAAATGTAAGAATGTTGAAATGTTAAAAAAATGGAAAAATAACTCATAAGTGGAGAAAACCCAGATTTATGAACAAGTACTTGGACACACTCAAAATGCTGTGAATAAAAATAACTGGTTAAATTATAAGCTACATAAAAAAACATGTTTTAGGTGTTTCCCAGCATATAAAAATAATCAGGGGCTCGGATCTTACATACAAATAAAAGGGTATCTGTTAATAGTTTGGACTTGTGGAACGAATGATTGCAGGAAGAACGGTAAAACAAATATGAAGGGGGAAACTAGAGTAATTTAGAAGTATTAAAAACAGGAGTTATTATTGTTGTCGATCCCTGAGGCTGCCCTAACCTAACCCACAGCGCGGTCTGCGCATGCGCGGGCCTAAAATGGCCGCCTTTGTCTTTTTTCATCTTTAGGGCAACCCGTTTATATGCGCCCGCTTGCACACACACTTATTATCATACATACATGATGTGAATGCGTGGTGTTATGTTCGAAACTGGTTTGACCCGTTCGCAATAAAAAGTCGTCCGATCCGTAATGGCGATTGGCCCTCGTTATTGGCCATCTCCGTTCGAGAGATGCCAGGATCTTGAGATCCACCATTTGCTGAAATCTGAGAGAAGGCAACACTGGACATTTTACCGACATTGTGCACATGAAAATACAACTATCCATACGCATAGAAAATACACAAAACAAACATAATATATCGCTCACTCCTTTCAAGAACATCATAAATAAAAATCTTGATTTTTCTGGGGAACGTTTTTAAAGTTTAAAAATATAATACAATCTATTAAAAATAAATATCAAGCCACTTATTGAACTTTTTACTGTGCAACAGATCTTTTTAAGTAAAACCTGAAGGTTTCTTCTCAATTTGAAAAATATTTAGTTAATTTAAAAAATAATTAAACAATACCTTTTTTTTAATATGCAAAAACAACACTGTAGCGGGTAAATATTAAGTTAAAAATATGCCTCTTTTTTTATTTATGACTTTCTTGTAAGGAGTTAGCGATATCACAGAGATGGCAGTGATCTCTGAATCGAATAAAAACCTAATTATATTAGATTAAAGTTTTGTACTGACATTTCTTGGTGGAACTGCATTTTATAGAATAAAATAACAACTGTGTAATTTTCTCCACATTCATTTTACTTGACCAGCAACCGGGTTTCGTCGTAACCGATATCATCCCCGATAACCCGGTTGCTGGTCAAATAAAATTCATGTGGAAAAAATTAAATGGTAGTTATTTTACTCTACCGAATTGAAGAAGACAGTGCGCAAAATTGGTTGCGTATTTCTAGCTTCTAATATATTTTTAATTTTTGACATTTTCAACATAGACGAAGAAGAATATGCAAGTCTGGGTATTTACTGTGCTTACAACCTTTCATAGACTGGTTAAGTGATCACTCTACACACGTGTAACATTCACCATTCTACTCATTATTGACGACCACACTACTCACATTTTGGAAGTCACAGCTCTACTATATGGATTCAGGTGACATTTTGGCGTTTTTAAAAACACAAAAATTGTTCCATGGTCCATAGGAACCTATTTGAAAGTTATCAACAGATCGCATTTTCATTTGAATAATTATGCTAATTTAAGCTCCTCATGTACCCGGATTTAAGAAACACCCTTGGTATTTGCTGTCTTTCTTGCAACAACAAAAAAATACAAACAAACGAAAATAAGCTTTACGAACTGGGTACAAAGTAAACTTTTGAATATTTTTGTTTCAAATTGTTCGACTTATACTAACTTAATTTAACTGATTTTTTTTATATCAATATCTTAATAAATGTGATATATAGTAAGACCTTTACCTGTTATATTAAAAACAATGAAATTTCAATAATAAAAAAAAAAACAAAAATTGAAGTTACATTTTTAAAGTATAGGCGTCATTTGAAGGTCATAAATGTATGCTATTGCTGTATTATGGTGCATCGTTTGCACAACAGGAAAAGATGCAATTCATTTATCGGAAAATATAAAATTAACAAAACTGACCAGTTTCTCCTTCAACAAGAAAAAATTATGAATTTTAATAAGGAATATAATTATTTCTTCTTTTTAAGAAATCTAAATATTGAATATTAATAAGCAGAGAATGCAAGGCTGAGATAAGCATTATCGATAAAATTAAGGTGTGTTGAGAGAGTTTAGACATGTGGAATAAAGGAGTGAAGAAATACCAGTAAAACAAAATTATGTGGCAAATGCAGTCATGAAGCGCCCTTGAGGTATTGAAGCGCCCTTGAAGTATTTTTTTACGAAAATGGCGCTATATAAGTTATCCAATTTTATTATTATTATTATGAATAGAAGCAAAGGAAGGCCGAGGAAAGCTTGGCATCATCGAGTATTTCAAATACATACTTGAATGTGGTTCGGTCAGGAGTCGGAATAATCGTCGTGTATGTATGTATTGTCCGCCTCCGTAGTGTAATGGTCAGCTCGCTCGGCTACCGTTCTGGAGGTCCCGGGTTCGATTCCCAAGGGGGGGGGTAAAATAAATAAAAGTGATTTTTTCACTGTAATATTTATTCAATATTACCCTGGACTGGTACCTGAAGCGGAGGGCTGATCACATTTCCTTCATGTGTAAAACGATCAAGATAACACTGCGTTAATATGACACAGTGCCCTATGCACCATTGGGGTGCGGATAAGGGTTTTATTATTATTATTATTATGTATGAGGACATGCATGAATGTGGATGAACGAAGATATTTTGCAAAAACACAGTGATGTGGTATATTGAAGATTTTTATAATGTACCAAAAACACAACCATACTCGGAAGTATCATTTTATGTTGTTCCTCTTTCTCCTTTATAATATTCGAACATTAATTCATAATTTATTTTACGACTGACTCCAAACCTCTAGGTGATGCAAGCCTCTGTGTTTCATATCGCTCACTCCTTTCAACAGCGTCATAAATAAAAAACTTGATTTTCAGGAGATCGTTTTTAAAGTTCAAAAATATAATGAAAATATTGAAAATAAATATCAAGCCACTTATTAAACTTTTTACTATGCTACAGATCTTTTTAGGTAAAACCTGAAGTTTTTTCTCCATTTGAAAAATATTTAGGATATTAAAAAAAAAAATTAAACAATATCTTTTCTTGAAAATGCAAAAACAACACTTTCTGCCCTGTAGCGGGTAAATATTTAGTTAAAAATATGCCGCTTTAACTGGGATATAGTACATTTTATGGGCATTCCGAAAACAAGCACAACTGAAAACTGACGATTTTTGAAATATGGACGTTGTTGAAAGGAATGAGCGAATTCTTAATTAATTCATAATTTATTTTACGACTGACTCCAAACCTCGATGTGGGCAAGCCTCTGTGTTTCATATAATTTGTCATACACAGTTATAAAATACAGTAAATAAAGAATAGTAAGAACCTAACAAAATTTATGAAAAGGAATAACAGCATTCTAAAAATTAAATGAAGTGAAATTGATATTATTGTTCCTCAAATATGTTCCTCAAAATGTACCTAAACGGTTTTTCATGGTCTCTACGTAGCACGCTATATTAATCTTACTACGGTTTTACTCATTCAAAATTAAAATTCCTAATTCAAAAGTGTTCGCTGTTAGATGTGGTGCGAGTAAAAAAGGATCGATAACTTAGAAGGTTATTTAATTGACTTATTTCTTACTTTAAAAACTTATCTTTAATATACCATAACTTCTTCCCTACCCGCACCTAATGGTGCACAGGGCACTGTATTGAATCGAAGCAGTGTTATCTTGCTAATTACATTAAATGCAAAGCTATCAGTCCTATTATTCAAGTACCAGTTCAGGGTAATATTGAATAAATATTATTACCATGAAATATCACAATTCATTAATTTTATCAGACGAATGTGTGGCAAAACGATGTTTGATAGATGTTCGAATGATGAAATAAGGAAAGAATGCAAGGCTGTGAAAAGCATTATCGATAAAATTAAGAAAGGTGTGTTGAGATGGTTTGGACATGTGGAACGTATGAGTGAGGAAAGAACAGTTAAACAAATGTATGAGGCGAATGTAGCTGGAAAAAGAAGCAGAGGAAGACCGAGGAAAACTTGTCACAATCAAGTATATCAAATACTTGAAAGCGGCCGGGTCAGGGTCAGTCGTAATAATCGTCGGGTATGTATGAGGAGATGCATGAATGTGGAAGAGGCGAAGAATGTTTGCAAAGACAGAGTGGTGTGGCGTTCGATCTCTCTGCCTGATGGTTAGTTAGTTAGTTGATGATAATAATAATAAATTTGGATAATTTATATAGCGCTATTTTCGTGAAATACTACCTCAAGGGCGCTTAACCCTTTCAGGACAACTGGTTACTACTGGTAACCACAAATTTAAAATTAATTGTCTAAGTGCCTACAGGTTTCTAGTTAAAACCATAGTGCAATATGTGTTGCCTATGTAAAAGAAATAGTGCTTGTTTAAATTTCATGTTGGTATCATTGTCTTGGAGCTTATTTCAGACTATTTATTGTGGCGATATTTATAGGTTATCTGTATCTTAGTTTATCAATTTTGTGAGCTTATTGAACGAAATAAACAAAATGACAGGTGAGTTAGTCATAATACTACTAAAAATAAGTAGTGTTATATTTTACCTTGTCCGCCTTCGTAGTGTAATGGTCAGCACGCTCGGCTACCGTTCTGGAGGTCCCAGGTTCGATTCCCAAGGGGGGTAAAATAAATAAAAGTGATTTTTTTCACTGCAATATTTATTCAATATTATTACCCTGGACTGGGTACCTGAAGCGGAGGGCTGATCACCTTTCCTTCATGTGTAAACGATCAAGATAACACTGCGTTTATATGACGCAGTGCCCTATGCATCATTGGGGTGCGGATAAGGGTTTTATTATTACTTATTATTACCTCATGTTTTCAATTATAAATGCTTTTATTTATACTTTATAAAACATGGTCTTTGTTGCTAACCACCAGGCACACAATGTGTATTTTTAATTTTGTTGATGGATAAACATTGTATCAATATGTGTGCACAATTTTCAGTAAAATTTTGTTTACACTTCCACTTATTTGTAAATAATTTCTAGAAATAAAAATGTGTTAAGTAAAATATTTTTTATTCTGTCCTCAAAGGGTTAAGTGTATAATATTCGCTCCTGAGGTAGTATTTTACGAAAATGACGCTATAAAAATGATCCAAAATTATTATTATTACTATTATTATTATTAGCGACTTTATCCAAATTATCCAAAATTATTATTATTAGCGACCAAAAAACATGTGCTTATTCTTCTATTTGTGCAATTCATTATTAGAACTTCAAGAAAAAATATCCTTGCAGTAAAAAACACATAACATTATTAAACTCTATGGAGTACAGGGGCAATTTTAAAACTCCATAACACGCTAGCTCGCATCTACTACGTTGAGAAAGTTGGGGCTTGTGCGCCCGCGTACCTTGCCGCCCTCCAACACCTAGCTGCCAAGGTGTTGGAAATGCCCATCGATGCCTCCAGTGACAACAAGAAGACCAGCATTACCTCCGCCATCTGCAGTTGAATATCCACAATGACGGGACCTTAACAAGCTGCTCTCCGGCAGTACCATTACACAGTGAGGCGTCCTGTCCAGCATCTTGGCCATGCTCCAGCCCAAGAAGACCGAGAAGAAAGCGCAACAATACGGCGGCTCCACTTTCCTGCCTTCAGACTCAGCCGATTGACGACGTTTTTCATTAATACATTTTTTTAAATTTTCTCTCATTTTCATATCATAATCCATACCTGTATAAGCGCCCTTGAGATAGTTTTTTACGAAAATGGCGCTATATAAATCATCCAAAATTTTTATTATTATTATCATTACTTATATTAAAAATTCTATCCGTCTAAAAAGACCATTTACACTACTTATGTGTGTGTATGCACATAATAACACATTCCCCTATCCTTCAGCCCTCCACATTTATAAATAAAACAACCATTATAGCACTCGGAATCAAACATATGATTTAAATTTAGATTGTTCGAAGGTCATAGGAGCCGAAGTTACAAAACGAAATGAAATCAATTTTGTGAACATTTTCTTTGTGCGCTTCAGACCTGTGTATACTAGAAACACGGAGATGGGATCACAGTTCAGTTGTTTAATCATACCCTAAAACTTAAGCAACCTGTCACCCTTTAGTAGGTCGATTTCTGCTTAACTGACTTCAGAGGTACGTAACCTTTTTGGAAAAATAGGTCTAGAAGATTCTTATTTTACTGGGGTAAATTTTGTCCGCCTCCGTAGTGTAATGGTCAGCACGCTCGGCTACCATTCTGGAGGTCCCGGGTTCGATTCCCAGGGGGGGTCAAATAAATATAAGTGATTTTTTCACTTTAATATTTATTCAATATTACCCTGGAGTGGTACCTGAAGCGGAGGGCTGATCACCTTTCCTTCATGTGTAAACGATCAAGATAACACTGCGTTTATATGAACCAGTGCCCTATGCACCATTGGGGTGCGGATAAGGGTTTTTATTTATTATTAAATTTTCACAACCTTAGTCAATGGATTTTTGTCAGACGGGAGGAATATCTTATTTAACATACTCAACCTATAAATGATTGTATTAGACTCGGTTTGTGTTTATAACAGCCGATATAATAATTATTTTCATTAATCATTTTCTTTTGGAAAATTCGCCTTCGAAAAAACGTTATTTTCGTAGGTTGGCAATTAATGACTTCACAGAAACGATGGAGTTATTTTAATATTGCACCATTGGGGTGCAGATAAAGGTTTTAAAAAAAACATTGCTAAATTATTGGCGGTTCTATTTGTTGATGTCTATGATCCATCCTCCCATCCCCCCCTCCTCTTATATTTGTATTCATATCCCCATCATATTTGTATTTGTAACACAAATGGTAGTGTAGTGGTAAACAAACAATCCACACTACTACTATTACAGCTCTATAAACCACAGACAATAAACCATATGACGTCATAAAACGTTCGATGACGGAAATTTGATGACGTATGCGAACGCACGTCATCAAATATTCGTTTTATAAAAATATCTAAAGTTTAAACCTTCATATATCCCATATTTCTCTAAATATTTCAATAAGAATGCTACCGATAGTCTTGTGATTTTTCATATTAATTTATTAGCCAATAATCGCACATCGTGATATCCATTGTGGTTAGATATATGTATATTAAAATATTAATTAAATGTGCGGTTCACAACCGAGTGCTGGACACTGGTGTATGGAAGCGAAGTATGGAACCGAGTAAACGCCATTGAAATACGCTCCCTCAGACGAATATGTGGAATGACAGAATAAAAAGAAGGTATTAGAAAGGAATGTAAGGCTGAACTAGGGATAATTGAAAATATCTTTCAGGTGGTATGGACATGTGGAGCGAATGGATAACGAGAGAAAGACTGATAAAGTTTATTTGTAGGATGTGAACAGGAGAACTGAACGAGGTCGGCCGATAAAGACTTGACACGACCACATCGATCAGAGCCTAAAATGTGGTGGTGTCAAAAGTCTAATCGAAGATATAAGAAAGGAATGTAAAGCTGAACAAGGTATAATTAAAAAGATTAGGAAGAGTTCTTTACGGTGGTATGGACATGTGGAGCGAATGGATAACGAGAGAATGACTAAGAAAATATATGTGGCGAATGTGAGAGGGAAAACAGTACGAGGACGACCTTAAAATACTTGACACGATCAGATCAATCAGAACCTAAAATCTGGCGGTGTCAAAAGTCTGCGTAATCGGAGGGCATGTATGACTAGATGTATGGATGTGAAGAAGGCGAGGAGTGTATGTCAGGACAGAAGAGTGTGGCATTCCATCACTATAAGAAGAATATGAAGTTTATGGATAATCATGCTATTGTTTAATGAATTTAGTAGTTTATTGGTAGTTCGCGTACCAAAGTTTGTAGATGAATGAGTGGTTGTTGTTTTGGGTTTCGGGGTTCGGAGAAATAGAATAGAAGGGTTGTAGAAACTGGGAACGGGAATTGCTTCTTATTAGGGACTCGTCTCTGCGGAGGCAGGGGTGTAGCCAAGTCATCGTTTTATACAAACATTTTTTTCATTGGAATACAAGATGCCATTTAACATTTTTACTGTGAATTAAGCACAATCAAATTTGCGTCAAAAAACTCAAAATGAACGTAAGCGTTTTCGTGAAACAAAATTTATTTAATTTTTAATTCATGTTTTACCACTATTTCTTAAAATCTACCGTGACACGTGTTTCGATGCATTCCGCATCGACACCAGTTTGATGATGTCAGTTACGACGAAACCCAGTTGCTGGTCAAATAAAAAAATAAAACTACATAGTTGGTGTTTTATTCTATAATTTATTTCCATACTTACCTGTGCAACATTTCACTTTTGGTACTGTCTCCGGTTTTTCTATTGATCGATTCAGGATTTGTGTTAGGGATAACTATACTTTTTCATTTAGTTTTTAAATATCAAAAATGTAAAATTACGACTTTTTAAATAGTTCGTAAAAATAAGTTCGAAGTCTAATTATTGTTCTTAAAATGAGCGATTAGTTTTAATAAACTCCTGCTTATTTTCCTTTTTTGTTTTTGTTTTCTGAGCAATATTTAATAATAATAAAAAACATTTTATTCTTTCAAGACAACGAAATAATAATAATAAATAATAAAATTGGATAACTTATATAGCGCCATTTTCGTAAAAAAATACCTCAAGGGCGCTTCACTGTGACTGAATTGGGGAAAATATTATGGTGGAAATGATTTAGCAAACAAACGAAAGTCTGCAAATATGAAAAAGAACAGCTGGAGTCAGTGACTTCGGAATAACGCAACTTTTTCACGGGGTAGATAAAGAGGATAAAATGCCTAGTAAATATTTGTAAGCTTACACCTCATTCACTTTATCTTTGTATTTTATAATCGCTTCATTCTTTTTTCACTGCCGTTTTGCGTCTGGAGATAATTACTAGTTTTACAGCTTTAAATTAACAAATAATCTTTCTTTTAATGGAGCATGTGTGCTTCATATAGGATAGAAATGATACTCGTATCCTTGCTGGCACATGTTTAAATTGGAACAAAGGAATATGGTGGGATAAGGTATGTATCGCGTTCTGGTTTATATGATCGTGTTTAAATACCATCCTGTTTATATTTGAATCGTTATTTTGTTGCTTTTGCACAAATCCACACGTGCAAGCAACTTGTATCACTCAAATTACCCGTGACAACGCTTCGGTGCCGGGCATGATGTCTTCACCGACGACTGGTAATAAAAATATCGTTAAAAGTTCGACTAAAGTTCGGGCGACCGACCGTAAGGTGACATATCGCCGCTCAGTCCATAATGTCCAATAGAATATTGGTTTACCGTATAGAAGAGAGTAAAATGTATCATATTATTATTTTTATAAACAGATATATTTATTATTTTCATCTCATCAAAGATGAAGAAGAATATGGAAATCTGGGCATTTACGGGGCTAATGACCGTCATAGGCTGGTTTAAGTGATCACTTTACACACGTATAACATTCACCAATTTTACCCTTTATTGACAACCACACTACTCAAATTCTTGGAAGTTCTATATATATGAACCAATTTTGAAACATTGTTCTAGAATCACTAGAACTTCACTAGAGACATCTACTGGTGAGATGAGAAGAAGTTTTTTATTGAGCAGAAACTCTGGATTATCCTCTGGATTATCTGGATTGGACACTTTTTTTCCACTTAACATTATACCAATAAAAATATGTTCGTGGAAGCTTGTGATGCATGATGAAGTGTTGGTCCTACTTATGTAAAAAAAATAAACATGTTTAAAGAATAATAAAACCTATATTTAGTTTTTTTAAAAGCTTTTTTAAATTTGTGGTAATCACAGAGTTAAAGATGGATCAGGAATTATCAAATATTTAATTTTAAATTGAGAGGTTTTAAAAAATATATAAATAGAAATATTTGTATTTTATTATTTACACAAATATTTCAATTTCATACTATTTCTGTGAGCTTAAGCGGCTCATTATTAGAAATAGGTCTCAATTTGTGGTAGAGTGGGTTCGAACCGAGAAACTATACTTATTTTCTCGACGTCTGCGTCTGTCAGCTTTCTTAAATATTCTGAAGCAGGATTATGCATAAAAAATACATACGCAGAAAGAGTTTATGTTACATTGTATCCCTTCAGGAACGAACTGTTCTTTCAATGTGGTTAGTCAAGTACTCGTATATGTTTCTCCGCAGGGGTAGGCAGGGGAGGATGGAACGCCACACTCGTCTGTCCTGACATACACTCCTTGTTTCCTTCACATCCATACATTTTATTCTAAAAAAAACTATATCCATATTATTCCTACTGAAGATGGAAAACTTAGAAGCTATTTTTCTTCAGGGGACCTAGTAACCCAAAGTGTCCATATATGGTTAGTTTGAGAAAGCTTTTATTTAGCAGAGACCCTTTTTATTGAATGTATGCAAGATGCCGAATATTTTACATACTGGAAAACGCCTCAAAACATGATAATTTTTTATGAAGCTCATAATTTGACCAGATTATTTTATTTTAATATTTTTGTGAACAAGGATTTGGACACATCCTAAAAAATATTGTGAAATTAATTATAGGTACTTATGTACAATATAAAATACGTTAGAATACGTTGTAAAGTATTTTTTTAAAGAATACATTTGTCGTCAGTCTTTGGATCTTTATTGGTTTATCTACTGCGTTTCAGTACAAAAATATGACGAAAAAAACTAACCTCAAGCGCTGCCAACTGTTTAAAAATAGTTTTCTTTGTTTCAGGAACGATTTTCTCGTTAATTCCGTATTTAACTGTCCTCAGCGGGAGAGCTCACTCGTTTCCATAATAAGAGTAACACTGACTGCTATTTCTACTACTGCTACACGCCATAACGGCAGGGGTAGGCAGAGAAGACGAAACGCTGTGCAAGTCTATCCTTACTTTCGACACTCTGTCCTCAAATGCGATATCAAATAATTCTCATCAATAAACGAGTATAGCTGCCCGAAGGACCTTTATCCGTTCTGGTAGCCTTGGCATCTATGTGCAAAAAGAAAACTAAAAGAAGGAAATACGACTTCTTCACTGGATTATATTAAAAGATCGATAGTTGAATCTATTGAATTGAATTGATAATTTAATCGTCATAACGATTACAAATATTGAAGGCCTTCAAAATTTTCCACGCTGGACGTATTTTACGATAAAATTGTTATTTTATTACGTTTACAATGTTTTTATTTTATTTTTTATAAATACATAGTTATATATAAAAGAAACGTAGTTGTTGTTATACATAATATAATGTTTTTTTTTAATAAATTATTTTTAATTACGTGGCCGAATGACACAAATTGTTTTTTTTTTAAACATCTGGGTGTATGGTGTTGAGTATGCAGTACAGAATGTTGTATGTCAAAGTTTATTATGCCCATTTCAACTTTCAATCCGTTTTAAATTCTTAAATAGATTTTTTTCACGCATTCATCAGAGGGGTTACAATTCGGAAATATTTTTTTAAATGCATTTTTCCGCCCCCAAAAGATGTTTTAGTGTTCGGGCTACACACCTGACTTTCAAAATAAGGGATCAACTCGGGCCCGTTTCAAGGTTAACGGAGAACCTTTTTTGTCCCTTTAAAATCTTATATACCATTATATGTACCATTCGTTCTATATACCCCTAGAAAAGGGTGACCATCCGATATGAATCAGTTGACTGATTTTTTTAGATGGGAGTTGTATTTATTATTTACCTTGCTTTTTATGTACTAGGTTTCATTGATGTGGACCAGTGTATGGGTTACTACTTGGAACCACTAAAAATAAAAACAATCTTCTTCCTGGCTCCATCCCAACTTATCGTCTTTGTAGACTGTTAGAGTCAGCCCTTTTCGTCTTCAGGTTGTAGGTCCTTCTGTTATGGACAACTCCACCTAGGCCATGCCTTCGAATCATGTTTTCTTTCTGCAGCATCTATGATTTTTTTGGCCTTCTTCTAGATGTCTTTCGAGGAAGATCCACGGCGATTGCCTGGTTCACAATAAGATCACAATGACCGCAATGATCAAAAATGATAACTGGATAGTAATATTTCAATCTGATCCGTTTTAATATTGGTCACCCTAGAAGGATCACGTGTTCTACAGTCGTAAATTTTAACTCTGGTCGTTATTTTTTCCTTTTCATCTTCCAGCCTCGGCTATTAACAGGAACTTTGCAATCGCGGCCCGCGGTCAATAAAAATAGTAACTGCATTTTTCGGTGTATCCAAATCCTTGTTCACAAATTTAGGTTTCTCCACATAGGAGTTATTTTATCATTTTGATATCTCAACACAGCTAGAGAAGAATATGGAACTAATTGATTCGACAGTCACTTTGTGGTAAAATCTATCCATTTTTAATCAATATTTTACTTAGTAAATACCACTATTTCTTAAAATCTACTGTGACATGCATTTTCGATGGATTCCGAATCATTTTCAATACGGTGTTTGAAAATTATGCGGAATACATGTGTCACAGTAGATTTTAAGAAATAGTGGTATTTACTAAGTAAAACATTAATTTAAAAAAATAATATGGAAATCTGGGTATTTACAATTTGTCATAGGCTCTTCTTAATTTATTTTGAGATCCCAAAATGTAAAAATATAAACTATGACATTTAAATGAAATCATAAAAAATAGTTTATATACGAGTATCATTGGTTAGACTAGGCATATTGTATTGTCTCTGAATTGACGTGGTAGAAATCTAAAGTAAATTAAGAAACAAAAATATTTATACATAAAGAAAAATTTCAAATATTTTTTGCACTTAAAATTACCAAGAAAATGTTTGTGGAAGCTAGTGATCCATGATGAAGTATTGGTCCTACTTATGTAAAAAAATAAATATGTTTAAAGAATAATAAAACCTACATTTTGTTTATTAAAAACTTTTATGTATTAATTTTAATTTATGTATTAATTTTAAATCAAACACAGATTTTTTGAGTCTACTAAGTTGTATTTTATTAACAAAAAACACATAAAAAATTATATTGTGACAATTGTTTCGCCTTGTTAGGGCATTATCAAACGAATGTCAAACATTCGTTTGATAATGCCCTAACAAGGCGAAACAATTGTCACAATATAATTTTTTATGTGTTTTTTGTTAATAAAATACAACTTAGTAGACTCAAAAAATCTGTGTTTGATTTAAAATTAATACATAAATTAAAATGGAGTTCTACAAATTAAACGCCAAGTCAATAAATATATTAAAAACTTTGTTAAATTTGTGGTTAACCAAGTTAACTAAGTTAAAGATGGATCAGGAATTATCAACTATTCAATTGATAAATTGAGATTTTTTTTATATAAAAAGAGAAATATTTGTATTTTTATTATTTTCACAAATATTTCAATTTCACACTATTTCTGTGAGCCCAAGCGGTTCATTATTAGAAATAGGTATCAAATTTTGGTAGAGTGGGTTCGAACTGAGAAACTCTGACTTAAAACTCTGACACTAACCACGGGACCACAACCCGACACAAGTTTGTATGATCTATAGATCATAGTATTGTAGTTATATATATGAATACTGTGAATGAAATTTTGTGAGTTATAGGTATGTGAATATGGTATTGACGTGTAGTTTTGTTTGCATACTGGCGTAGTAATTGTCCTGACGAAGAGACGGATGCGTCTCAAAACCGGTGGACAAAAATCTCGGTGAGTGGGTATATAGTAACTTACTAACATTTAGGTTGTTAAAAAAAAAGATAAATTGTGTAGTTGATAATTCCTGACTTCTTCAAACTCCCTCGAGCGTGTGGTACTAGTGATAGTGGTAGTGGTGTGAGTGGTCTGTACGTACACTGCACAGCCACCCCCCTACACACAGGTGCCCCAAGGTCCTCACTTGCTTAGGGAACGAAGAGCACTAATGTTCGTAAAAACAGCACACATAATAACAGACGCGAAAAGATTTCAACATGTGTCCGATTTTTATTTAAATGCGAATTCGTGACTGTACGATCAATCTGCAGAACTTTTTAACAATTTCGTTCGGTCATCAATGCAGAACTTTTGCACAGTATTCATATATATAACTACAATACTATGATCTATAGATCATACAAACTTGTGTCGGGTTGTGGTCCCGTGGTTAGTGTCAGAGTTTTAAGTCAGAGTTTCTCAGTTCGAACCCACTCTACCAAAATTTGATACCTATTTCTAATAATGAACCGCTTGGGCTCACAGAAATAGTGTGAAATTGAAATATTTGTGAAAATAATAAAAATACAAATATTTCTCTTTTTATATAAAAAAAATCTCAATTTATCAATTGAATAGTTGATAATTCCTGATCCATCTTTAACTTAGTTAACTTGGTTAACCACAAATTTAACAAAGTTTTTAATATATTTATTGACTTGGCGTTTAATTTGTAGAACTCCATTTTAATTTATGTATTAATTTTAAATCAAACACAGATTTTTTGAGTCTACTAAGTTGTATTTTATTAACAAAAAACACATAAAAAATTATATTGTGACAATTGTTTCGCCTTGTTAGGGCATTATCAAACGAATGTTTGACATTCGTTTGATAATGCCCTAACAAGGCGAAACAATTGTCACAATATAATTTTTTATGTGTTTTTTGTTAATAAAATACAACTTAGTAGACTCAAAAAATCTGTGTTTGATTTAAAATTAATACATAAATTAAAATTAATACATAAAAGTTTTTAATAAACAAAATGTAGGTTTTATTATTCTTTAAACATATTTATTTTTTTACATAAGTAGGACCAATACTTCATCATGGATCACTAGCTTCCACAAACATTTTCTTGGTAATTTTAAGTGCAAAAAATATTTGAAATTTTTCTTTATGTATAAATATTTTTGTTTCTTAATTTACTTTAGATTTCTACCACGTCAATTCAGAGACAATACAATATGCCTAGTCTAACCAATGATACTCGTATATAAACTATTTTTTATGATTTCATTTAAATGTCATAGTTTATATTTTTACATTTTGGGATCTCAAAATAAATTAAGAAGAGCCTATGACAAATTGTAAATACCCAGATTTCCATATTATTTTTTTAAATTAATGTTTTACTTAGTAAATACCACTATTTCTTAAAATCTACTGTGACACATGTATTCCGCATAATTTTCAAACACCGTATTGAAAATGATTCGGAATCCATCGAAAATGCATGTCACAGTAGATTTTAAGAAATAGTGGTATTTACTAAGTAAAATATTGATTAAAAATGGATAGATTTTACCACAAAGTGACTGTCGAATCAATTAGTTCACATTAGTTGTCATTCTATGTTTGCGACCTCTCATTGGCTGGTTAAGGCGATCACTTTGTACACTAACCAATTATTTTATGTACTACGTAGGTGTACCATGTAATACAGGGTATGCAGGAATGCTGGGAATAGAATATGTAAATGGTACTTTAACCAATTTTAATGAACGATAAATATAAGAACTTCGTCTAGAGTTGTTCACAAAATACGAAATACGTCGTACGAGTATATTTGTCGTAAACATACCGACAAATATACTCGTACGACGTATTTCGTCTAGATAATCTTCATTCATATGATGATGACATGCGTGCCACATGACATGTCACGTGGCACGTATGTCCGAAGATACATGGACGAAGAAGGTGCTTGACTGGAGGCCTAGAACAGGACGCAGAAGCGTAGGTAGGCCCCAGACAAGATGCTCCGATGACATTAGGAAGGTGGCGGGCCTGCGCTGGAAGAGAGTCGCGTCCAACAGAGAGCTGTGGAAGTCCAAGAGGGAGGCCTTTGTTCAGTACTGGATACAAGAAGAAGGCTGTAGTAAATAAGTATATGATGATGATGGGTTTGTTTACTCTGCAGATGCTCACATCATATCATGGTGCCATTTTTTTATGCAAGTTTTTTCTAACCACCTTGACATATTCATGTACACATATCGCTCACTCCTTTCAACAACGTCATATGTCAAAAAACTTGATTTTTCAAGAGATCGTTTTTAAAGTTTAAAAATAAAATTAAATGTACCAAGAATAAATATCAGGCCACTTATTGAACTTTTTAGTGTGCAACAGATGTTTTTAGGTAAAACCTGAATGTTTTTTCTCCATTTGAAAAATATTTAGTTTATTAAAAAAAATAATTAAACATTATCTTTTCTTCAAAATGCAAAAATATTTAGTAAATATTAAGTTAAAAATATGCCGCTTTTGCTGGGATATAGTACATTTTATGGGCATTCCGAAAACACGCACAACTGAAAATTGAAGGCTTTTAATATATGACGTTGAAAGAAGTGAGCGATATGTTGAGGTGCACCATAGATGCTGTGTTGCGTCATATAGTCATTACATTATCTACCGCTCCTTTTTTGTTTGATTTCCTACTAAAATGCTTCCGCCTCGACTGCAACCCGCTGTAATTATTCAATATATTCATCGTAGAGTGTCAAAATTCAATAACTTATTCATTTTAATTAATGCTACAGTAGTTAAAACACCTGCTTGCATCGTAATAACATATATGGAATATTATTTTTTTATTTTTTGATTTGGCGTTTAATTTGTAGAACTCCATTTTAATTTATGTATTAATTTTAAATCAAACACAGATTTTTTGAATCTACTAAGTTGTATTTTATTAACAAAAACACATTAAAAATTATATTGTGACAATTGTTTCGCCTGTGTTTGATTTAAAATTAATACATATATTGAATAATGTTTGTCAGTTCAATCGTTAAGACACTTTGAAAAAGTTCAAACTTGTGAATAATTTTTATGAAGTTAGAACCATATCAAAGTAACACAAGGGTGTACTCGCAAACATACAATTCAGTAGGTGCGAGGGTCATAAGTGTCTCCAGGCAAAAATTTTTTTTTTAAAGAATATGCATTGAAATATATTTTTAAAATTATTTGTTAGTACTAACCATTCAATATATCATTACTTTTTAAAACTATACTCGTATATTTATTTATTTCAGTGAAAATGTAACATATTTTTTCAACACAAAAACGGTGTTTTAAGCAAAAATATTGAATTACGTTTAACCTAGGTAGCATCTAACGAAATTGGATTTTTTGCTTAGAATATCATTTTTGTATTGAAAAAAAAGGTTTTATTCGAAATATATACATGGTTTTGAAAAAAAAGTTAGTGAAAGGCAAGGAGCTAAAAAATTCTAACAAACATATATTCTTTAAAAAAATGTATGGCTCCTTGCACAGCCGGTCGCGTACTGAGTTTGCATATTTGTGGGTATATTTTTCAAGGAACATGAAGACGCACGATTGGAAAGACGGTCAAATCGCGGGAACCTCCTCTACAATATATGTATAATATAATATAATATATGGGCATATGGTATAACGGCAGAACGCATAATGCTTTGTTTTTACATGCGGTGACATTTTCAATTTATAAAGCTTGCTCCGGACAGTATATAGGAAGCGCTTACCGAACTGCACGCATTTTTTATTGATTCGAAACATGTTACACTAAATGTGCATGACAATTTGCTTGTCACGACAAATTCAAATTGAACAGCAAAGGTCAAATGCTTTGTTCTTATTTTTTATTAAATTTTTTAAAGGTATATCTCTAAAAAAAACCTACTTAGATTAAATTCAATATTATATTTGAACGCAAGGCCATTGAACAGGAATTATTAAGATGCAAATCTTGTATATGAATTTTTATTAGCCTTAACCCTGGAGTGCTGAGAGAGAGCATGCTCTGTGTCTTGGGGAGGCAAGTACCCCGATAATCTTTAGACCTATATTCAAGAATAGAGTGAGAATGGAGTGTGGTGGAACCACAGTTATTTTCAAATCACGGTGTATCACTTCGTTCTTCTTAAGAAACCACCAAAGAGATGGATTGACAGCTGGGAACCGACATCGCAGAAGACTAATCCCTCTTAAAAAAGAAGACTTTCCATTCCTGGACATGGCACATCTTTCTTCAATAATTCCTGCACTGTCCAAGCTGAAAGACTGGGATGAATTCGTTCTTCATGTGACAAATGCACCATCTCTGATAACCTTCAAGATACGTCTGAAACATTGCTATCTAACATTGGAAACCAAACTATCCATAACATCATTCTTACTTGGTTTTCTCTGCCTCTCCCTCTAAACTCCTTAACTTATAATTCTTCCATTGCCTTCTTCGTTTTCATTAAATTAGTTTCATTAACACGAGTATATAATGTTGTAACTATATATTTGATTTGAAGTTCTGTATTGCATTATGTAAAATATAATTATTGTGACTATGTTTACGAGTATAGTTTTTTTACATTTATTTTATTTTATAAGTCACTGGGTTTCGTCACTACCGACACCACCAGTTTGATGATGTCAGTAAGTACAAAAACCAGTCACTGGTCAAATAAAATAAATGTGGAAAAAACTATATACTTAGTTGTTATTTTATTATTAATTTTTAATTTACACTGTTAGTTAATTGATTGATTGTTATATATATTTATATAGAGCATTCTCTATATAAATATATATATATATTTATATATATATATATATATATATATATATATATATATATATATATATATATATATATATATATATATGTATGTATATTTATATATATATATATATATATATATATATATATATATATATATATATATATATATATATATATCTCCATTTTAGGATAGGCCCATTATACGGGTAGTTTGTGTGACAGTACACATGTGCTTTTATGTATTTGCGCACTCAATCCGGCCAATTTAGGGATGCAGGGATGCTTTTGTTAAAGTTTTTATAGAACTTTGGGGCTCCTTAGAAATAAATAGATAACATCTTTCGTTGAGAACAATCCTATGTCATGTCATGGATAACTAAAACAATTTTTAATTTAATTTTTAC
This sequence comes from Brachycentrus maculatus, assembly GCF_059751285.1. Taxonomy (NCBI): domain Eukaryota; kingdom Metazoa; phylum Arthropoda; class Insecta; order Trichoptera; family Brachycentridae; genus Brachycentrus; species Brachycentrus maculatus. The sequence continues at coordinate 303,354 of NW_028280869.1, read as the reverse complement.
TTTGTAAATACGAGAAATGTGAGTTTTTTAAATATGTTTTTTTTTTTAAATACAAAGCTGAGATAAGCATTATTGATAAAATGAAGAATGGTGTGTTGAGATGGTTTTACGTGTTACGAATGAGTGAGGAAAGAACGGTAAAAAAATTATGAGGCGAATGTAGTTGGAAAAAGGTGCAGAGGAAGACCGAGAAAAACTTGGCACGATCAGGTATGTCAAATACTTGAAAGCGTTAAGAGTCAGGTTAAGAGTCGAAACAATTGGCGGGTATGTATGAGGAGATGTATGAACGTGGAAGACGCGAAGAATGTTTGCAAAGACAGAGTGATGTGGCGTTCTATCTCTCTGGTTACCCCTGTGGGGAAGTGGCGTGATGGTTAATTAGTTAATTAGTTAGTTTTTTAAAAAGAAATAGTGGTATATAAGTAAAACTTAAATTTAAAATGAATAGATCTTACCGCAAAGTGACTGCCGAATCAATTAACATAAAATTCATTTTCAATTATGGATTTGATATATATATATATATATATATATATATATATATATATATATATATATATATATATATATATATATATATATATATATATATACATATATATATATATACATATATATATATATATATATATATATATATATATATATATATATATATATATATATATATATATATGTAATAAAATACCTAGGTACCTACCTATACATTTTATTAATTACTTACAAATAGTACCTACATAAAACAGTTCTACCACCAGATGTCGCATGCGTCGCACTGAATAAAACAAAAGACATCAGAAAGAAAAAATATAAGATTCTGAACTGTCAGAATCAGATAGATAGATAGAAAAATATTATAAAGATAAATTAAGAATAAACTTTAATTACAAAGCAACACATTGTTTATTTTATAATTATACACCCACTTTACATATTATTTACACCCAATTACGAAGGAAAATATTAACACGTTATATATATATATATATATATATATATATATATATATATATATATATATATATATATATATATATATATATATATATATATATATATATATATATATATTATTTTTTTAAAAATATACTTAGTAAAGTATAAATTTATTCAAGATACGGCTGTTATTTAATGGAACGCGTTTTCGACGTAACTTGGGGTATGCCTTTATGTATTTTACAGCACACAAAAAGCCAAGTGTGTATGCAAGTACCTATTGTGGGCCAAAACCCAATGGAGTCGTAAATCCTCACAAGTTTCTCTTCTTACAGCTTCTTCTTATTCAACTTTTTAATATTTTTACGACAGCATCTCCGCCGACTGAACCGGAGGAGACAATTTAAGAACAAGGAGTTGTAAAGAGGGTTTCCAACATTATTTATAGAAGGCCTTCAAGATTCCGCAATGTCGTAATCAACAAAAAATAATGATTTTCAATTCATAAGAGATGTTATTTATGAAATGTTTTAACCTTTTGCGAGTGATTAGTAAAGATACATATCGTAGTCATACAGGAGAAAGTGACCAAGTGCATTTTTTACAAAAACGTGATCATTGACTATTTGATATCTTATTAGCTTAATATTGTCCTGAAAAACATCCCAAAGGATTTTAAACTTGGAAGTATAATATATTGACTTGGTAAAAATTACTAACTGCATTGATGTTTATTTTCTTGCCAAGCAAAAGTGACTTAATTTTACGTTTCTCCTGAACATTTTACGTTTTGTCAGTTGGTCACTTTCTCCTGTACGTCTACGATATACAGTATCTACTCAATGAATTAGGGCCACCCATTATTTTTTTGAATACTCTGAAATCTTTTGGATTATTATATTTATTTTACATAAATACTTTAAGTTTTCTATTGACATCTAATATCATGTATATTACCTTCAATAATATGTAAAATATACCTGGATTATTTAAGCCTTTACAAAATTTAAAACCCTTTTTCTGAGAAAGGTCCCTAATTAGCACAGGTAGACAGATAGTTGAAAGTTCAAAAATTAGTCCTATCTTATTTATTAGTGAAGTTTCTTGAGTTCTGGTTATTGTTTTGTTCAGAGAGGTTATATAGTTATCGTGTCTTGTGAAAAAAACTTAATTTTTAATTTTAGTTCATAAAGTATAATTTTTTTTGTAAACACAAGTGTTTTTTTTGAAAAAGACAAAATGGGAAAAAGTAAAGACATTTCTGAGGAAAAAAAGTCTAGTGTTATAGTGCTACTGAAATTAGGAATACTATCTAATAGAGAAATTTCAAAAAAAGAAAACGTTTCTCATCAAACAGTGGACAGAATTTCAAAATCAATAAAAAATCAGTCACCCGCCTCCAGCAATCGGCGAAAGAACTGTCGTAGGATTAGAAAATCAACACCGAGGACTGATCGAAAAATCGTTCAAAGTGCGTTAAAAAACCGTAGTGCATCAGTTAAAACATTAAAAATAAAATTGGAAGAAGAGGGTATAAATATATCGGTATCAACACTGAGGCGACGTCTTTACGAAGTAAATCTGAAATGCAGGCGCCCTGTAAAAGTACCAAAATTGACACCACGAATGAAAGCGGATAGATTAAAATGGGCCAGGCTACATCGAAATTACTCGGTAGATGATTGGAAAAAGGTATTTATTTAAATTGAATTTTCAACATATCATTTTAGTAAATAAACTTATATATTTGAATTAAACTTAAATTTTCATTATTTTTCAGGTCATCTTTAGTGATGAGTGCCGGTTAGAAGCCGTGACAGAGAGCCGTCGATTCGTCAGGAGAGCACCAATGGAACGTTACAATGAGGCCTGTGTGGTAAAAGTTATCAAACACCCCCCTGCAACAATGATATGGTCATGTATTATTAACAATTTACCTGGGCCGTTGTTTTTCGTGGAAGGAACAATGAACCAAAATTCCTATAAGCAGGTCCTCGAACGAATTTTATTGCCCTTCTACCATACACTCGACCCAACAGAAGGTCCATACACCTTCATGCAGGATGGGGCACCTTGCCACCGGGCTAAATCAATAATAAAAATTTTGTCTAACAAAAATCTGCCTTTGCTCCCCTGGCCTGGAAATTCTCCGGACCTTAATCCTATAGAAAACGTATGGAGCATGTTAAAAAATAAGGTTTACTCATTTCCAAATCCGACAGTAGACTGTCAAAAAAAAAATATTCAAAAAAATTGGTCAGAAGACGAAGAAATAAAAAACATAATAAAACAGTGCATTTTAAGTATGCCAAAAAGAATTGAGGCAGTTATTTCTGCCAAATGTGGAAATACTAAATACTAACTATATTTATATGAAAATATATGCATAATTTAAGCGTAATAAAGTGTTCATGTGTAAATAAAATTCAATGTTGTTTTATTTAAGGTTTTCTCTGAGTTATTCCTGTTTGAATTGAGAAATTGCGTGAAATTCTGCGTGGCCCTAATTCATTGAGTAGATACTGTAGGTAATAATGTTTAATCGTATTTTTGCATATATTTTTTATTTATAACATTTTGAGTGTGTTCAAATACTTGTTCACAAATCTGGGTTTTCTCCACTTCTCCGTAATAACGAAATATTATTTTTTAGATTTTTGACATCTCTACGAATATAGAAGTCTGGGTAATTACAAAGTTTATGACCTATCATTGGTTGGTTACACCAGCCAATGATAGGTCATAAACTCTGTAAATACCCAGACATCAAGATGGTTAAGTGATCACTTTACACACGTGCAACATTCACCAATTCTACCCATTATTGGCAACCACACTACTCTTTTTTTGGAAAAAAATATCGTTATACTTACTCTCTTAAAACGACATCTCAATGAGCTGAGGATACGTATAATTCCTAATTTTTGTTATATTCAAAATATTTAGTTCTTCCAGGTGGTATGGACATGTGGAACGAATGGATAACGAGGGAATGATTTAGAATGTATATGTGGCGAATGTGAGCGGGAGAACAGATCGAGGACGGCCGAAAAGACTTGGCACGACTAGATATATCAGAACCTAAAATCTGGTTCTCTTTCAAGAACGTCATAATCAAAAATCGACAATTTTCAGTTATGCATGTTTTCGGAATGCCCAGTAAATGAACTTTATCAGAGCAAAAGAGGCATATTTTTAACTTAATATTTACCTGCTACAGGGCAGAAAATGTTGTTTTTGCCCTTTGAAGAAAAGGTGTTGTTTAATTATTTTTTTAAATGTATAAAATATTTTTCAAATGGAGAAAAAACCTTCAGGTTTTATCTAAAAAGATCTGTTACACAGTAAAAAGTTCAATAAGTGGCTTGATATTTATTTTTAATACATTGTGTTATATTTTTAAACTTTAAAAACGTTCTCCTGAAGAATCAAGTTTTTTGATTTATGATGTTCTTGAAAGTACTGAGCGATAAAGTCTGCTTAATCAAAGGGCATATATGACTAGATGTATGGATGTGAAGGAAGCGAGGAGTGCCTCTCTGCCTACCCCTGCGGTGAAACAGCATGATGGTAGTAGTAGTAGTAAAATAAAGATTAATCTTTAATTAATTTCTAAAGATAGTACAATAATATGAGCATGGTTGTAAAAAGTTAATATTGTCAAGCCCATGTGTGTTTAGCTCTTAAGACGTTAAAGTTGGTTACTCCACACCTCAGATTATCAGTATTTACATAATGGTGTGAGGATTACATAATGTATTTATGTAAAAGGTGTATTTAGTATTTTATAATACCTGTAATAAAAGCGTAATTTTTGTAAAAAAATATACTAATCAAATGATAATCGACGCTTTCCTCCGTAACTGGAATATCGGCGATTTTACAAATTAAACACGAGAGCGTTTTGTGCTTACCGTTAATTTATGGTCAAGTATGCGCTCAGGAGCGGTCTTTTATAAACTAAATTACTAACATATCATTAGGTCGCATCGCTGCAGATGTAGGCAGAGAGGATTGAATGTCATGCCACTCTGTCTCCGCTAACATTCTTGGACATACTACTACTACTACTACCATCACGCCCTTTCTCCGCAAGGGTAGGCAGAAAGGATGGAACGCCACACTCTTCTGTCCTGACATACACTCCTCGCCTCTTGGACAAACTATTATAAAAATGCATCTCTTCATACATTCTTGCCAATTTATTAAAAGCACACCAAGCTTTTGTCGGTAATCCTCTGTTTCTATTTTCAATAAGATTAGTTTCATAGATTGAATTTGGCGTTCTTTTGTTATATTTCGATCGCTTGATTTTTTTATTATTTTTTTATTATTAAAATTTAAGGGGTTTCTAATAAAAGGGTAATACTATAATATATCATAGTTATAAAGGCTTAGATCTAAACCGTTCAATTCAGAATGCGCTCGGCCGCGCTCAGGGCTTCACGTGTCTTCACGCTCAATTTTTTTAGAATGAAAATTTTTTGGACTTTTCTTGTTATTTGGAGTATAAACTGAAAAAGTATTTTAACAATTTATTTTAAATTCCTTACCTTTCAATAACTCTTGTCTTTTCAAAACCATATATTTATTTCAAGGAAAAGTTATTTTTCAATACAAAAACTCTGTTTTAAGAAATTAAATCAATTATGTTGATTGTTACCTGGTCTTAGAAAAAATTAAAGTTGCGATTAAATGAATACTGAGCCTTAAGATATTGAAAGGAATGTAAGGCTGAACGGGGAATAATTGAAAAGATTAGGAAGAGCTCTTTGCGGTGGTATGGACATGGACTAAGAAAATATATGTGGCGAATGTGAGAGGGAAAACAGAACGTGGACGACCGAAAAAGAGTTGGCACGATCAGATCAATCAGAACCTAAAATCTGGCGGTGTCAAAAGTCTGCGTAATCGGAGGGCATGTATGACTAGATGTATGGATGTGAAGGAGGCGAGGAGTGCATGTCAGGACAGAAGAGTGTGGCGTTCCATCCTCTCTGCCTACCCCTGCGGGGAAACGTAGTATTAGGCGTGATGGTAGTAGTAGTAGTAGTAGTAGTAGTAGAAGATATTGAAAAGCGCCCTTGGGGTATTTATAAATTATTCAAAATTGTTAGTAAAAATAACGTCAGTTTTTTGTCCAATATTTGATATTTCATAAACTGGATTGTCACGTTCATATTGTACAATAAAGGTCCTGATAGTGGTTACTATGCACAAAAAAACCTTAAGTAAATAAAATTATGTGAAAAGGTTTTCCTTCGTCTTGTGTACATAGCCCCTTAAAGTTTACCTAAGCAAACTTAGTTTGTATTGGAAGGGATGTTTTTGATATCATCTCTACCTACTAGAGAGATGACTCGTTCCCTCAGACGATTGTGTGAAAAATCGTGGTATGACAGAATTTAAAATAGAGATACATATTAGAAAGGAGTGTGATGCTACACAAGGGATAATTGACAAAAAAGTGATATTCACCAAGTAATACTGAAATTAAAAATGGACAGGTAATAAATATTACAGCAATGTGACTATCGAATCCAATTAATGTAATAATTGACAAGATAAAGAAAAGTTTTTTTTAAAAGTTGGTGTGGACATGTGGAGCGAATGGATAACGAGAGAATGAATTAAGGCCAGAGTCGTAGCTTAATTTTCTCTAAATCCAGGTAATTAAAAAAAAACCCTTTTGGCATTGAAGAAAGAAGTTTTTCTTCGAAATAATTATATGGTTTTGAAAAGAAAAGAGTTATTTAGAGGTAGTTTAAAAAAAAACATGATTTTTTTTTTACAAATATTCTAAACTAACTAACTAACTAACCATCACGCCGCTTCCCCGCAGGGGTAGGCAGAGAGAATCGAACGCCACACCACTGTCTTTGCAAATATTCTTCGCCTCTTCCACATTCATGCATCTCCTCATACACACCCGACGATTATTACGACCCCTGACTATTGTAAGAAAACAAGAAATATCTGAAATACATTATTTTTAAAAAATTGATATGAATGGACGGGTGATTGAATTCTGTGTTTGCGAGTAAGGCCTTAAGAAAGTATATTTGGCTAATGTGAACGGGAGAACAGAACGAGGATCAGATCAATCAAAACCTAAAATCTGATGGTGCCAAAAATTTACCTAATCGAAGGGTATGTATGGCTACATATAGGAATATGAAGGAAGCTAGGAGTGTAAGTACAGAAGAGTGTGGCGTTCCATCCTTTCTGCCTACCCCTGCAGAGAAACAGCGTGATGGTAGTAGTAGTATTAATACTACATTCTGCTTTACTTGGTTATTTATTTTATGGGTCAAGGCATGGGCGATAAAATATTATATAATACGTAATAAAATATTTTTGACAGATTTTCGGCCGCCATTTTAAAATAGGACACATCTGAAGGCAGACGCATTGCAAAAGTTGAAGGTTGTTTGGTGACGCAGTTCGTGGGATGCAGAATGCAATGGAGAACTGTTACTGCCTTCGTTCATTTATGGCATTATAAAGAAGACAAAATATAATGTTGCCAGCACATGTCAGTACTAAAGTACCAAGCATAAACGTAGCTACTTACTTACTGCATAGTAAGAAGCTCGAGGGATTATAAATAAAGTATTATTTTTTTAAATAAGTACCTACCCAAACGACAGCAATAAAATCTTTATAAATTGTTTTCTTAAAGATGTAAGAAGATTTTAAAACAAAAAAAAATAATAAGTATTTGGTATACAACATTTTGAGTGTGTCCAAATACTTGTTCACAAAATCTGGATTATCTCCAATTACAGGAGTTATTTTCATATTATTTTGTAACATCTCATCAAGGATGAAGAATAATATGGAAGTCTGGGCATTTACGGGGCTGACGACGGTCATAGGCTGGTTTAAGTGATCACTTTACACACGTGTAACATTCACCAATTCTACCCGTTACTGACAACCACACTACTCAAATTCTTGGAAGTTCTATATATATGAACCAATTTAGAAACCTTGTTCTTGAATCACTAGAACTTCACTAGAGACATCTATTGGTGAGATGTAAAGAAGCTTTATTAAGCAGAAACTCTTATATTAGTATGTGAGGTCCGAATCCTGGATTATAATCACACACATGAGAAACTAACTTTCTAAATTGGTTCATATATATAGAACTTCCAAGAGTAGTGTGGTTGTCAATAATGGGTAGAATTGGTGAATGTTACACGTGTGTAAAGTGATCACTTAAACCAGCCTATGACGGTCGTCAGCCCCGTAAATGCCCAGACTTCCATATTCTTTTTCATCTTTAATGAAATGTCAAAAAATTAAGTTATTTGTGTATTACAAAACGGAAAATCAGTATGTTGGTACTTTTAATACTGATGATTTATATCCTTCAAAGGGTGATTTTTTCTTCGATTCAACGACTCAATTCCACATATCGATGTATTATAATGCACACTATATTGTTGCTTTCTTTTCTCGATTTGACCGCTGCGTTGTTTGGCAAAGTTATAGGATCTGGTTTGGAGGATGGGGTGCGGGAGATGTTCCGAAACTGCCTAAACCGGGAGACGAACCCAAAACCGGTTACTCGGCTAGTGGACAGGACTAGATTGCAAATCCACGCCGCTTCCAACTTCACGCTGACCAAAAACTTATATAATGGTGGAATTCTTCAATTTCGGCTTACGATTCATTTTTATTGTCCTTTTTACCGATATCCGCACCCAATGGTGCATAGGGCACTGCGTCGTATTGACCATCTTGATCGTTACTTACATGAAGGCAAGGCGATCACTCCTGCGCTGGGGCCAGTCCAGGGAAATATTGAATAGTGTAAAATCACTAGTATTTTTTCCCCCCCCCCCCGGGAATCAAACAAGTAATTTTTATGTCAGGGAAAAATAAAGACTCCAAACGTATACGCACATCTATACATTCTAGTCATACATACCCTCCGATTACGCAGATTTTATTTTACTGTAGTACTTTAATATTATTTTAATAGTTTGACCATCTAACTTTTATAGTATCTTACTTTATAGTTTCTGCATGCTGATAAAAGAGCATAACATGCCATCGGGCCCTCAACAGCAAAGGCAAAAATTCGTGTGGTGTATGGTTAAAGCTTAAAAAGGTTTTTTACGTGTCATAAGAGTACAGCTCCATGTCAATTTAGAGTATATTTTTTAATGTATTAAAAAAAATCTATTAATTCATTGTTCCGCGTAAAATTAGCTTTATATGTTTGTTTATACGTTTCATTGACGCAGTTCTATCCGCCAAAATACTAAACACTACGCAGCAAACAAACCCGTTTGCAGATTTTATTGTGCGACGGATGAGGTAGTGATACGCTAAACTGACTAATAAGCATGATCGATCATTGATGACCGATTGTCAACTCAAATAGTGGTAAAGCTGTCCGAAATGTCCTCTTGATATGCAAAAGAGATATCTGTACCATAATTAGCCTGGAGTACGTACGCTATTACACGCACAACTACTACCATCACGCCGTTTCTCCGCAGAGGTAGGCAGAGAGAATGGAACGCCACACTATTCTATCAGGACAGACGCTCCTAGCTTCCTACACGTCCATACATCTAGTCATACGCGCCGTCCGATTACAAAGACTTTTGACACCATCAGATTTAAGGTTCTGGTTGATCTGATAGTGCCCAGTCTTTTTCGGTCGTCCTCGTTCTGTTCTTCCGCTAAATGTTACCGTTAAATATTCTTCAAACCCTTATCCGTACCCCAACGGTGCATAGGGCACTGCATCATATAAACGCAGTGTTATCATGATCGTTAACACATGAAGGAAAGGTGATCAGTCCTCCGCTTAAGGCTCTAGGCCAGGGTAATATTGAATAAATATTAGAGTGAAAAAATGAAAAAAAAAATATTTGACCCCTCATGGGAATCGAACCCGGGACCTCCAGAACGGTAGCCGAGCGTGCTGACCATTACACTACGGAGGCCGTTAAATGTTACCTCGGTTTAAACGAAATCAAGTTGCGGGCTATTGATTATCCCGCCAAAATAACATATGTGAAAAAATTGTCGGATGTGTGCGAGGAGATGGATGAATGTAGAAGAGGTGAAAAGTGTGTACCGAGACAGAGTGACGCGGCGGTTTATCCTCTAGTTATCCCACGAGGAAGCGGCGTGAAAGTTAGTCGGTTATGATTTGAACTGTGGGAAAATAACCGAATCATGTATTTAATTGTGGTGAACGATTGTTGGCATCACTAGCGTGAGTTGTAAAATAGGATTATTTTGAGTCGGACCAAACAGATCGCCGAAGAGTCAAGAGCGAGGTGACTTTGGCGCGTACTTTCATCTCCAGAGGTCGCTACTAATTCTGTATTCTGAGCGCAATGTTAAATGGGATATTAAGCACGTCGTCACGACACTGGGGATCGAATATTCGATCATAGTGCTAGCAAATGGCGATGGACCTACTACACATAAAACGAAAATAGTAAGATTATCTATACAATTCTTATTTGTTTGGGATATTAAAAAAAATTAATGAGAACACAAAAACATACGCTTGAATGGGCGCTAAGATATTACAACATACATGTGTATATGTACATTATTTTTGATATCTCAACATAGATGAAGAAGAATGTGGAAGTCTGCGGGGCTTACGACCGTCAAAGGCTGGTTTAAGTGACCACTTTACACACGTGTAATATTCACCAATTCTACCCATGATTGACATCCACACTACTCAAATTCTTGGAACTTCTATATATATTGTTCAAATTCAAAACATACTGCTTAAATCACTATAATTTCACTAAAGACATCTATGGCGAGATGAAAGAAGCTTTTTTATTGAGTAGAGACTCTTACATTTGTATGTGAGGTCCGATTCCTGGATTATAATCGCACACCTGAGAAATGCCAGAACACATCGTTTTCATTTTTATTATTTTAGCTTATAATAACTTATTTTAAAATCTATCCTTTTTGTTCTTCGAATCTTGTCACATATACACAATATATATTATATATATATATGTGCTATACACATCCAAAAAATCAAGTGGTTTGAATATGCAAAAACTTGTGCAGCATTCTGATTTCATTCATGATTCACCATTACACCATTCACCATTACGTTACACAAGTGCATAGAGTGATCACTTAGTTAGCCGATGAGAGCTCGTAACCCTTGCAAATGCCAAAAGACCATATTCACATCCAATAAATTGTAACAAAGTTGGCCTAAATTATAATCGTGAATGTATCACTAATATCATCTGTCTAGATGGGGGATGTCTTGTCTGGGGCATGTGCTTAGAGGAGAGAAGTACGAGCTATTGCATCTAATCATAAAGGCAAAATAGAAGGTCGACGAGGTGTGGGCAGAAGACAGATCTCCTGGCTGCAGAATATACGAGATTGGACGGGGATCAGAACCGTCGAGATGCTGTTTAGAACTGCCCAAGACGATGACCATTATTATTAAGTGATAGTCCACGCCAGGGGGACCTGGCATGACACACAAAGAAAAAGAATATATTGGTGAGATATCAATTCTTTTTTACTCGCACCATATCTGTACGTGAACAGCGGGGCTCTAGCGTTCCCAATCTGCAATTCGGAATGAGTAATGAACAAAGAAACACTTATGTAAAAAATTTATCTTGTTGACATATTTTTGCTTAATACCACCTTTATTGTAATAACACATAGCTATTGCATCTAACCATTATTAGTTACAGACTGAGACTAAAAGACGAGTGATTTGGTCATTTTGTGATCGTTTAATTTTTTTAGTAAGTCCTAGGTCCGTAATGAATAGGACTGAAATAAACTCAGCGTTGGTAAAAATATGGTAAAAATGGAGCGAGTATAAAGCAAGCCACGTCACTACGAGAATTATGTACAGGGTGGCGCAACAAGACCAGTAATTGTATTGTAAATTATTCAAACAGGATTTTTAATTACCATGTTTTTTGGTATCAATGCAATTAGTACGAAGAAATTACAATATTAATTAAGCCAAACTGGCAGTTCACAAGGGAGTGCTTTTACCAACACTGACATATGATACTGAAACATTGAATTGGTATAAGAAGGTAAACACCGTTGAAATGCGACCCGTAGATAGACGAATATGTGAAGAAATAGATGTATGACACAATTAAAATGAAGAGATGACAATGGAATTCAAGGCTGAATTAGGGATAATTATAAAGATTACAAAATGTTTTTTGAAGTAGTTTAGAAATGTGGAACGAATGGATGACAAGAGAATTAGACTGAGAGTAAAATTTTGTTGAATAAGCCGTCCTTTTTAACAAAAGCCGAGGTTCCAAAATGGTCTGCATGTTTCTTTACACGATTCCCACATGTAACTATTCCATTAATACCATTGAAATCTCCCAACCGTTTTCCCGAATCTAATACAGAAGCACCTAGGCTTCCTGACAAACCTCTCTTTCAAAGCAATTTTAATGTAGAGTAAGCTTGCCAAAATTAGTAGAAAATGTAAAACAAAATTGTATCCTAATTTTACTGTCAATTTGCATTTAATAGCTTTCAATGTCCCTGACACTGCCAATCTGAATATTTCAATTTTGTAAAACTACCACCAAGTTTCTAGAATGCGCTAGTGCAGGCAGTGAAAGGAATTAGTAGTTAGTTCAGTTAGTCAACTAGATCCGACTCCAACTCGATGTTGGCCGGTATACAGACGCCTCCACAATCCGATCAGTAGAGAAGGCTAAATGTCAATTTAATATAGTTGTTCATATTTTTGCAAAAGTCCGAATTCCATGTTGGACGACTAACCTCCAACACTTGGCATCATACATGATAAAAAAGGGTAAAGGACATTGGTATCATAAATCAAGTTAGGATACAAAATGATCAACCCTCTTCTAGTGGAATGGAAGGTCTGCTGATGACAGTAAACAGTCCACCTTCTCGTGAGGAGTTTTACGTGGTTTACTCCCAGCAATGAGCAAATACTGAGAAGTTCCTGATTGGCCCACACCAGATTATCCCAACACAGATTTCAATAAAAACATATTTATTTAGTTTTATGAAACAAAAATCCACTTGATGATTTTATAAACCTTGTACATAATAAGCAAGGTAAAAAAATGCAATTCCCATCTAAAAAAAAATTCCAATAATACATTAATACCAATTAAATTGAAATTTTCAATCTTGGTCTATTCATTATTTTTAAATTCGCTGGTCTTACCGCGCCACCCTATATCGTATAATACAAGCCAGAAGTAGTCGCATCAGCATTGGCTCCCACGCGGATCTTTAATATAGAAGTCTAATGAACTTCATACTCGTAAGTATAGAAATAGACTTGGTGTTTACGTTTTTGATCTTGGCAGGATGAAAACATGGCACCGAACACGTTGGCTCTCACATTGTCTCGATAAAGGAATAACTTGCTGTATTATTACTCTTAATATTTCTGCTCGTTCGGTCGATTGGTGCATAAGGACGGGAAGGGTATTTTTACCTTCTGCGTCGGCCTCATTTCAAAGTCAGAAAAGAAGGAATTACATATTTGATGTTTTATATTAATATTGTCTACCAATCTCATTGTTAAGGTCTTAACTATATGTACATAATTATTAAATCCCGTCGCCAGTCGTCCGCAGGTGTAAAAAACACCCTTCCTATAGGTAGGTATGTGTTAATTTGTAGTACATGGCCCGTCACTACAGTGCTGTGGTCAGAATGTAAAGTGTGTGTACATGTACACCAACTAACTAACCATCACGTCGCTTCTTCACAAGGGTATTTAAAGAGAATCGAACTCCACACCACTTTGTCTTTGCAAAGATTCTTCAACTTACACATACCCGCTGATTTCGACTCCTGACCTGACCACTTTCAAGTATATGAAATTATCGATCATGCCAATTTTTCTCCGTCTTCCTCTGCTTTGATTTTCAACTACATTAAACTCTTGATATGGCCCTATCGATAGGTTAAAAATTAATCTTTTCATTTATTGATTCGTTTAGTTAATGTTTTGAATATTGAAAGCATTGAAAGCGTTTAGTTTATAGTAATATCTATCCATTTTTAATTAAAATTTTACTTGGATTACAATTTTATAGATACCCCTATTTCTTAATATCTATTCTGACACGTTTTAAATGTATTCAGTAATATTATTTTTAATATTATTAGCAAATGCATTTTTATCGATTGTTGCGCGGTATGATCGATAATCCTGAAATTATCCGGAACATTGGTCTGTATGTTCCCGATAGTTACCTAAGACAGTGTCGACATAGATTGTTTCACATTCCTATACCAGGACCAACCTGCCGATGGTTATGCCTGTAGGAAGAGCTACCGCTATGTTGAACAATATCACATTGGATATTGATCTGTTCCATGTGTCCGAAGGAGTTTTCCGAAGCGGGATTCTTCTACACCTTTAAGTCTTCTTGCTTACTTTTAATATATACGCCTTGAATATTGTTTGTTCTGTATATATTATTTTTTTGTTGAATAAATTGAATAAATTGAATTGAAGAATTGAATAATTATCAAACATCATCTTTGTCCTATTTTATTGAATTTTTTTTTTTTATAAAGCCTATGTTGGATTATGGAACATTCGATTCCTATTTACAAGTCACTATTATACATTATTTATTGATTTGGCTTTTAATTTGTAGAACTCCATTTTACTCCATACATTTATGTATTTATTTTAAATCAACCACAGATTTTTTGTATTTCATTAACAAAAACACATAAAAAATAATATTGTGACAATTGTTTCAAATTGTGACTCAAAAAATCTGTGCTTGATTTAAAAGTAATATACACTATATACATACCTAATGAGAGGAAACAGACATAGTTATACTTTAATACAAGTTATCTAACTAACTAACTAACCATCACGCCGCTTCCCCGCAGGGGTAGTCAGAGAGAATAGAGCACCACACCACTCTGTCCTTACAAACATTCTTCGCCTCTTCCACGTTCATGCATCTCCTCATACATACCCGCCGATTGTTACGACTCCTAACCTGACCACTTTCAAGTATTTGGCATACCTGATCGTGCCATGTTTTTCTCGGCCTTCCTCTGCTTCTTTTCCCACTAACATTTGCCTCATAAATTTGTTTTACCGTTCTTTCCTCACTCATTCGTTCTACATGTCCAAACCATCTCAACACGCCTTTCTTAATTTTATCGATAGTGCTTATCTCAGCTTTGCATTCCTTCCTTATTCACTATTCGCACATCTATCATACATCGTTTTGTCGCACATTCTTCTGAGAGATCGCATTTCGACTGCATTCAGTCTACTTTCATCCTTCAAACTGTCGGATAGTAATAATAATGAAAGTACTAAGCCTTAATTCAAAAAGTGATGAGTATCGATTGGGTTTATGAATAGACATTTAACGTTCTAGTCCCAATGTTAGCGGTCCAAGTGAATTGGTATCAATTGGTATCAATTTATGAAGAAACGTTCGTGATGTACGTTCCGACGGGTCCAGATATAGTCCAGAACACAATTAGGCACCCTACGCACATTATGTATGTGGTACAACACACATCTTAGTATTAGGTCAAGAAGAAATGCACTTTTAAAAATGAGATTCGCATTATCTTAATTGGTGATTGGATATTGAATCTCACAGATCAAAAGCCGTTCTGAATTTAAACTAATTAACTAACTAACCATCACGCCGCTTCCCCGCAGGGGTAGGCAAAGAGTATAAAACGGCACACCACCCTGTCTTTGCTAACACAAAGACAGGGTGGTGTGGCGTTTTCTTTTCTTCGCCTCTTCCACATTAATGCATCTCCTCAAACTTACCAGCCGATTATTGCTACTCCTGACATGGCCGCTTTCAAGTATTTGGCATACCTGATCGTGCCATGTTTTTCTTGGTCTTCCTCTGTTATAGCAAACTCTGAAATAGTGATACATATTTCAGTTGTAGATGTGTTCAATGGGTAACCGTTACTTGGTGGTTACACGATTGGGATTCGTTTTTAATTTGGTTCAAATGGCACTAGTATTTGACATACCTATTTGTGGCAAGCTTTCCTCGGTATTCCTCTGCTTCTTTTTCCTACTAGATTTGCCCTAAATTTGTTTAACAGTTCTTTCCTCACTCATACGTTCCACATATCAAAACCATCTCAACTACCTAATTAATAGTAGGTACGTTTTACGGTTCTTTTGTCTACATATTATTGTGGTTAGCGTGTTTGGCGTGCTGGAAGTTTCGGGTTTTATTCCTAGTGAGGTCCAAATATAAGTGATCCTCCAAATACAAATAGGATGTATGTATTAATTTTAAATCAAACACATATTTTTTGAGTCTACTAAGTTGTATTTTATCAACAAAAACACATAATATTTAATATTGTGACTTATGTATTAATTTTGAATCAAACACAGATTTTTTGAGTCTACTAAGTTGTATTTTATTAACAAAAAACACATAAAAAATTATATTGTGACAATTGTTTCGCCTTGTTAGGGCATTATCAAACGAATGTCATTGACATTCGTTTGATAATACCCTAACAAGGCGAAACAATTGTCACAATATAATTTTTTATGTGTTTTTTGTTAATAAAATACAACTTAGTAGACTCAAAAAATCTGTGTTTGATTTAAAATTAATACATAAATTAAAATGGAGTTCTACAAATTAAACGCCAAGTCAATAAATAATATTGTGACAATTGTTTCACCTTGTTAGGGCATTATCAAACGAATGCCTTTCTAATTATCAAGCGAATGTTTTTGTTAATAAAATACAACATAGTAGACTCAAAAAATCTGTCTTTGTTTTAAAATTAATACATAAATTAAAATGGAGTTCTACATATTAAAAGATAAATCAATAAACAAAGAGGATCCTTTATTTACACATATTCCTGTAATAGCATCTGTAGATAAACGAATTGACCCGTTTGGACAACCGTTTGGACAACCATTTAGCTACGTCTTATGCAATACCGGTTAAATTAAGGTCCATTACAGCATTTTATGATCTTCTTCTTCTTTTTTTATAGATCCTCAGGATCTGTTTGTGCCTCCGCCCGTCGCTCTTGGGATGTTGACTGCCAGCTATCTCTCCAACTTTTTGCAGGTCTGCCTGGGGGTCTACGTCCTTCAGGGTTATTTTACTTATTAAAGCATTTTTTTTATAAACAACTTTAAATTTTAAAATGTATAAATATTATCACAAACTGACTGCCGAATCAATTGAGAAAAATATTATCGTCATTAGCGGAAGTGTTTTTTTTAATTAAATTAGTATTTACGCATTTAGTAGATACGATATTAAATTATTTTTAGCTATAGAGTTCATTTGCCATATCGATAAACCCAGATAACGGAGGCCAAATAAAAATAACTCGTTACTTGTGTGATTCCCAAATCGAATTGTTATTTAAACATATTTTTTCACATTCACATATTTTTTTTGGAAATTTATGATCTTAGTAATTTGCTGTTTATTTTTTGTATTCACGAATCCTGTGAAAATTAGACAAAACTTTAAGTCATCCTCTATATTATATCCTCATCCATATATGTATAATTTAAGTTTCACTTGGTAAATACCACTGTTTCTTAAAATCCGCGTCATTTTCTAATACCGTATGTAAAGTCTAAATAAATAAAAATAAGAAACAGCTCCTAACCCATTCCTTCTCTTTTTTTATTATTATATCGGTATTGCAATCAATCAACCATGCAATTTTTTTCGCGGTCAAAGAAAAAAATACTAATGCTTTAAAAGTCCCTATCACTGTCAGCGGGGCATGTAAGTCAATACTAACTTGTGTGCACAATCAACTACCATGTTCAATATCCAGGGTGACAGCGCCGGGAAAGTTAGTAACCCTACAATGTAGGTATATAAAATTGAATAGCACACATTCGTCCGAAAATGTCCTTACTTCCAGTCCAGTAGCAAGTAGCGAGTCAGTATAAGAGTCATCAGCTATCAGGATGTCGAGTCTCGTTCTATGAACGCAAAGACAATGAGTTCTTTTATCGTCTACCCATTTGCTTTTATTTATTTCCTTTAAGGTCTAACAAGCATGTTAAGTTGATTAGTGCACTGTGCACTGAGGATAGGGTTGTCAAGCTACCGTCCGGTTTCAAACCGGACAGTTCGGTTTTTTATTAAAATAAAATCGGACTGTCCTTTTTTTATTATTATTTCAAGTATTTCCACTGTAGTATCCAAAAATACGCTAATATGGTAAAGAAATGGTTAGCACTTCGATACGGATCGGCAGTTTAAATTAAAATTATTTACCTTGTTTAAAAAACAGACAACAATAGTAAGGTAGAGGAAAGGCAATTGAGATGGTATGAGCACATAGGACGCAGAGAACCTGAACATATTGTGATATGGACGCAGAGAACCTGAAAATAGTACCACTCGACGCGGCTCATCAAGATTAACTTTTAACTCCGCGAGTGTGTATTTTTATCTCCACAGATTCCGGAGTTATACCGTTTTATCGGTTTTCGATACGCGGGCAGTGAGTAATATGTAGGGTATTACAGCGAAAGAGGTCTGGACGTGAGAATTTTGTTTGAGGCGATCTCTCGTCTGTGCGGTTCAATTCGCCGGCTGTTTGAGGTACGTCCTTTGACTCTACACCATCTCCTCCCCCCACCCTCAGCCTTCGAGCACTCTTCCGTCGTACTGCGACTCTCCGCGAGCCTTGAGGGCCAGCTAGCTTTTTTCCGGCCGTGCATCGGCGCCGACTGGAGGGCCCACCTTCTCAGTAGGTGTTCGTTGTATCGGTTGCGGGCAGAGGGTGCGTGAGCGAGGGAGCTACCACCCAATCTCACAAGCCACTCTACTCCCGGGTTAGTACCAGGTCGTCCGGCTGTTGCGAGGTTCCCGGGGACAGGTCATCGGACCAGATCCAAGATACTTCGTCGGCGGTAGTGAGGCACTGCCTCCACGGACTAGCATCTTTTTTTTTGCGGCTGCCCTTGGTTGGCGGGGGGGGATTTATTTTCCTCTCGGCTATTCTCGAGGGTGGTAACGGGTTGGAGCGCAGGTGTCGAGTCCCCTCTCTAGACCTGTCGCGACCAACTCTCGCTTAGGTTGGATCACGGCCCTCTCTAAGGTCGCATTCCTGTCGACCACCTCGGCTGTTTGACCTGTTTTTTATAACAGGTCATATCAGCGCGGGTGTAGGGCGGTTTTCGTCGAGCGCTGTTTCACCTCACCCGGAATTTTTCCGAGTGAGGGTGGAGACACTCCTCCTCCAGCTATAGTTGGAGAGGGACGCCGACGTCCTTCCCACTCCCTTCCCCCGCGTAATCAGCAGACGGGGATGTCGACGCCGGAGCGATCGCCCGAAGCCACGCCGAAAAAGAATCCGTTCGAGACGTCAGTTCTGACTCCTCGCTCTCCTCCTAGCCGATCTATCAGCAGCCCGGAAATAAAGACCAAGAGCAACACGAAAGTGCCACCTAAAAAAGAAGAGGACCCTAAGATGGTGCAACCGACGAAGAGGAAGACAACTCGCCAGAGCCAGAAAGAAGCAGCAAATGAGCCAGCACTGCAGATCGCTAAGGACCCGACCCCCTCCAGTTATGGGAAATCCCAGAAATCTGCCCTAACGAAGGGGCCCACTCGCTCGAATCCGAACTCTGGAAAGACAGCCCAGAAACCAGCTGAGACAAAAGAGCCTGCACCATCAAGCTCTGGGACCTCCCAGAAGATCGCCCCATCAGCATCCCGTGAAGATGAGGTAACTCCCCTTTCCAGTGAGAACAAGGTGAGTATGCCCACTAATGACCTTTCTCTGCGGGTCATTAGTTTGTCAACTACTGGCCTGCGAATGGTAGAAAATATTAAAGGCAAAATAACTGCAGAGTCCCGGGAAGGGTTATTAAATCTGTTTACAGATATCATCGACCTGGCTGCGGAGATGACCAGGAAATCCCAGCTGCAAGAGTCTACCTTCCTGAAAGAGAAGATTGCTCTCATTCAGAAGAGCGCCTCCGCCAGTACTCCCTCCCATCAGCCGGTAAGTAACATAAGTTATGCATCTGTTGCAGATGCCGGAGGAGGAGCACACGCAGTCATCGTAAGCGCTACCGACAAAACCAAGACGACGTCGGACATCATGGCCACATTGAGACAGGACGTCAGACCGTCAGATTTGAAGGTAGGTGTCAGCGCCTTAATACCAGCCCGAGACAACAAGGTCATCATAAAACTCCCGACCTCCAACGATGCCAGCACGATGAGGGCGGCCCTTCCCAGACTGACCAAGGGGAACCTGGTAGCGAAAGAGGGGAAGCGTTTAATGCCTACGGTCGTGCTTAAAGGCATAGAAAAGGACACGAAAGACGACGAAATCATAGAGTACATTCTCCAGCAGAATGACTCTATTTTTGAAGCCGTCGGACACGACAAAGAAGCAATCAAACTTCAGAGGACCTTTAAAAACCGGAACAGTGAACGACTGAGGAACGCCGTGCTTCTAGTTAAAAGTGAGGTGAGAGAAGTTTTAATTAGCCAGGGTCGTATCAGCATCGGGTACCAGAGGGTACAGGTAGAAGATAGCTGTCTCATCATGCAATGTTTTAAATGCATGGGTTTTGGACACTCTGTTTCCAGATGCATGGAAGGGAAGGACCGCTGCCTCCACTGTGCGGGAGATCACAAGTCGATCACCTGCACCAAAAAGGAGACCAAAGAAGAACACCGTTGCTGGAACTGCGTTAAGATGGCCAAGGGTAAGACCGAGGCCTCTAAACATAGGGCCAACGACAGGGACTGCCCCTACCGGCTAAAAATGATGCTGAGGACGATGGAGCGAGTTAATTATGGCTAATTCCGCTGCTCCGAATGCCACCGGGATCCAAATAAACAATTCAGGCGCGACCAAGGTTATACAGTGGAATTTGGGCCGCTGCAAAGCGGCACAAGAAGAAGCACTGGCCAACAGAAGGGGAGCGGATATACTGCTGCTTCAAGAACCTTATACAGGGAATACAGGCAAAATTAATGCATCGGGGGTTACCGTCTTTCAATCGGTAACTTCATCGGAGCATGTCTGCAAAGCGGCAGTAATAATCTGCAAACCCCACTTAAATGGTATTCTATTGAGTAAATATAGTAACTCCAATACAACACTGGTAAGCATAATCACCGACGCAGGCCCAATTATTATAGGATCCATGTACGTGGAACCACACGCGGACGTCAATCCACATTTAGATAAAATAAAACTCCTCGGAAAGGTACAAATACTCATAGGTTGTGACCTTAATGCTAAAAATGTGTGGTGGGGAAGTGCTAGAACGGACAAAAGGGGTGAAAACGTTGCAGATTTCCTTTCGGAACTCAATCTGCACACCTTAAATCAAGGTAACCGTCCAACTTTCGAGACCTATCGCGGTCAACGCTACCTCAAAAGCGTTATTGATACAACATTCTGCTCTTCAAGCCTATTAGACAAAGTCGACAATTGGAGAGTAGAATCCAATGACAACCATTTGAGTGATCATAACCCCATTTATTTTGAAATTTCTTCAAATATACAAAACCCCACGGAAAACAAGACAGCAATCTACAATACAAAAAAAGCCAACTGGGACAAATTTTCAAACAGAATCCAAAGTAAATTAAGGGTTAAAAATATAACGGAAAAGTCCTTCTTTGAATTAAGCAACTCACTTGAATTAGAGAAGAACATTAAAACAATTATGCAAATTGTAAGCGAGTCGTGTAAAGCTAGTATACCGATCAGGAAACCCTCTTCAAGGAAACCTTGTCCATGGTGGAACGCTGAACTCGACAAGCTCAAAAAAGAAGCTACTAATTGTAGGCACAGGCTTCAGAACTCGGGAAGACTCCGTAGAGAGACGAAAACGCTCCCAGAGTATCTCGAGGCTAAACATGCCTACAAAATAGCTATCGAAAAAGCCAAAACAGAGTCATGGAAAATTTATTGCGCGTCGCAAAACAGAGAAACCGCCTGGTCTGCAATTCACAGAGTGCTGGTCAACCGGAAGAGGACCACTCCATTAGCAACGCTAAAAGATGGCAGCCAGTACTTAACTTCGGCTGCGGAAAGTGCTCAGCGCCTCTTAGAGATATTTTTTCCGGACGACAACACACAGTCAGAAACACGTGAACAAATCAAAATCAGACGGTTTGCAGAAGTCATACCTTATACAGAAAACGACCCGTTATTTACGGTGGAGGAGATTGAGGACATATTATTGAACATCAATCCGGAGAAGGCGCCCGGCGAAGATCACTTCACCGCGGACATCTGCCTTCACTTCTTCAACGCAGACAGGTCATTAGTATTAGGTATGTACAATGCATGTCTCAGACTGAACCACTTCCCGATTCCATGGAAAACAGCGAGGATCATAGTCATACCCAAACCAGGTAAGGACGACCTTCAAGATATTAAGTCCTACAGACCGATCGGACTCATTTCGGTGTTTGGAAAAGTACTCGAAAAGATGATGATCAATCGGATTAACTGGCATTTTCATCGTAACGGTAAGTTAAGTCCGAAACAATATGGATTCACACCCCAAAAATCGACAGAGGATGCTCTTAATGCCTCAGTCAAGGTAATCAGGACGGCACTGCAAGACAAGAAAATGATCGTCGCGATTTCGCTTGACATACGGGGAGCTTTCGATAATGCCTGGTGGCCATTTTTAATGTGCCAACTTAGCAGTAAAAAGTGTCCTAGGAACTTGTTCTTGCTGGTGAAAAGTTATCATCAACAGAGGAAAGTCGTGTTGTCACATTTTGATGCCACTCTCGAGAAGGTCACAACCAAAGGATGCGTTCAGGGATCTTCCTGCGGACCGAGCTTCTGGAACTACATCTTAGATGATGTACTCCAGAAAGACTTGGGCCAGGGGGTAGAACTGAGGGCATTCGCGGACGACCTTCTCTTGACGGCTGTGGCCGACAGCACGACGGATCTCGAGATAATGACGGATAACGCCCTGAAAACCATCACTACATGGGGAATTAAGGCCAAACTCCATTTTGCAGAAGATAAAACGAACGCGATGTTTATTACCAGACGAAAGGACCGCCAGCCGGAAATATACATGAACGGAGTCCGGTTGCAATTCGTAGACCATTTCAAGGTTTTGGGCCTCACCATAGACCGCAACCTAAATTGGTCTAAACACGTTGACAACGTTTGCAAAAAAGCAGCTGGCATCACGAACAAACTCTTGAGAGCCGCCAAACCGACATGGGGAGCGTCACCGGAAGTTATGCAGCAAATATATATAGGCGCTGTAGAACCTCTGATAACATATGCCTCAAGCGTGTGGGTGGAAGCGGTTCACAAGAAAGTCATCAGAAAGAAACTGGACTCCATGCAAAGACATATTGCTATCAGGTCATGCAAAGGGTACAGGACAATCTCCCTTGTTTCAGCTCAGGTTTTAAGTGGATTTATGCCACTCGATCTGAGGATTAGGGAGCTTGCTGAGGCATACGCAGTCAAGAAAAGCCTTATCTTGCAGGACCTGCCGGAAGACAGATTCTACCAGGGAGTCGGAGACTACTTCTCCCTCCCTCATCCAGCTGAACGACTTTCCATAGATCACGGCTACGATGACCAGACTCTACCTGGGACATTGCAGGAAGAGTTGAGGATCTTCACCGATGGTAGTCTCTTGAACGGCAAAGTAGGTGCAGCTTTTGTACCCTTCGATGGCGTGAGAGAGCTGCCGTCGAGGAAGTTGAAACTCGACGACTTCTGTTCTGTGTTCCAGGCGGAACTTTATGCGATCAAAGAAGCCTTGTTTTATGTTTTGAAAAAACCCCCAAACAGATGGAAGCAGATAACGATCCTGACAGACTGTAAATCTGGCGTCCACGCAATAGCGGACCGAAATTCGATCAACCCTATTGTCATGGACATCAGAACAGATATTCAAAAGTTAAGAAGCAGACACCAGAATGTGTATATCGGCTGGATAAGGGGTCACTGCGGTATCCTAGGGAACGAAAAGGCGGATGAAAAGGCCCGGGAGGCAACACTCAAGAAGACTGCCCCTGACTATGCCAACTTCCCGCTAAGTTTTGCCAAAAGGAAAATTAGAAGCAGGACCCTCCAACTCTGGAACGATCGTTATTTGAACGAAACCACCGGAAAGGTAACCAAAATGTTCTTACCAACCATTTTCCATGCCTTTGATTTCAGGAGACTGCAGAAACCTGGCTTTGAGCTCACTCAAATCCTTACGGGTCACGGTGGGTTCATGAGCTACCTACATCGTTTCAAGATCTCCGAGATCGACAGCTGTACGTGTGATGATGAGACACCTCAAGATGTCCCTCACCTGTTGATGCTTTGCCCCCTTTTCAGCTTTCAAAGACAACAGCTGGAGGCGCGTTGCAGGAGCCTGGGCGAGGATCTATCCAACATCGAATCCGTGATAGTTCATAAGGAACTGTCACGAGAGGTAGTATCATACATGATAAAAATAGTGAAGGACATTGGTAACATAAACCAAAGTAGGACACAAAATGCCGAACCCTCTTCTAGTGGAACGGAAGGTCTGCTGATGACAGTCAACAGTCCGCCTTCTCCTGAGGAGTTTTACGTGGTTTCCTCCCAGCAATGAGCAAATGCAGAGAAGTTCCTATTTGACCCACACTAGATGATCCCTCCTGTTCCCAACACAGATTCAAACAAAAACATATTTAATTAGCTAGAAGAAACAAAAATCCACTAAATGATCTATAAACCTTGTACATAATAAGCAAGGTAAATAATAAATGCAATTCCCATCTAAAAAAAAAAAAAAAAGAACATATTGTGAACCAGGCAATTGCCATAGTTTTTCCTCAAAAGACATCTAGAGGAAGACCAAAAAAATCATTGATGCTACAGTAAGATAACATGATTCGAAGCCATGGCCTAGGTGATGTTGCTCATGATAGAAGGACCTACAACCTGAGGACGAGGAGAGCTGATCTCAACAGTCTACAAAGACGATAAGTTAGAATGGAGCCAAGAAGAAGACTTCGTTTAAAATACACTGTATTTTAGATACTCGGAAGTCGTATTCTGCATTGATTTATGTTATAAATAAACAGAGTTTATCCTTCACCATTTTGGGAAAGCATAACCAGTGTGGTTCCTGAAATTGGTCGCTTTTTTGTATGTACGTTCTTGGATAATGGGGGCGTTTGTGCGCCTGGATGTCTATGCGCGTTCCAACACCTTGTTTCAAAGGCTTCAATTTTAATTACAATGCAACAAATCTACAATTTATCCTAAATTATTTTTTGACATCTCATCAAAGATAAAGAAGAAATATGGAAGTCTGGGCATTTACGGGGCTGACTACCGTCATAGGCTGGCTAACTACCACACTACTCAAATTCTTGGAAGTTCTATATATAAGAACCAATTTAGAAACCTTGTTCTTGAGTCACTAGAACTTCACTAGACATCTATTGGTGAGATAAGTTTTTTATTAAGCAGAAACTTTTATATTAGTATGTGGTATGTCCGAATCTTGGATTATAATCATGCCTAGAAATGCCCAGACTTCCATATTCTTCTTCATCTTTGATGAGATATCAAATATTTTACGAAAAATAACTCATAGAATTGGAGACAATCCAGATTTTTGAGCAAGTATTTGGACACAATCAAAATTTTGTTTCATCATACTTTATAAAAATAAAAATTAAAATAATGAAACAATTACCAAAACTGTTCGTTATATTTTACTCATAATTCAACACGTTAATACAAATCAAAACCAAAGTTTAGGTGCAATCCGGGGATTTTTTACGCAATCTTTATATCCCGATAACCGGTCGTTGAAGTCAACAAGAAACCATAGATTTGCGAGCTGAAGTTTAACAGAAACGTGTGATTAGTCTAATTAATAATCTTTACTGTTTTATTCGCCAGTTAAAGTTGATTTGTTACTGAACAGTCTGTCCGATGGGGTCCCAAACCTTGAACGTCTGACGGTGGACGTTAATTGTTGTCATTAAATGGTTAATCTACTTGGATTTAACTCCTTTCTTCGTTCGCGGCCGGAAATAGGAACATAAAACGAATTAAACATTTTATTACTTACATAGACGAGACTGAACATAGGTTTTTAAACTAGTTAATATCAACATTTTGAGTGTGTCCAAATAATCCACGGATTTTTTCCACCTCGGACTTAATTTTTTACATTTTTTATCATCTCAGCATAGAATTTGAAGTTATCCAAACACCAATCTGTCAAATTACCTTCTTTTATCCCTATCTTTTATTTGGGTTACTCAATGGTGGATAGGGCACCGCGTATCTTGGTAAGATGCTGTGTCAATTTTTTCGTCAATTATTTGAAGGCAAGGTGATCTGTCCTGCACTCAGTTGATAGTTATTATTATATATTTTTTAAACTTCGGATTATGTTTTGTATTATTTTTTGGCAATCAACGTATTCTACTATTTATTACAAGTTTTCATTGATTGATTCGGTAATCACTTTGTGGTAATATCTATTCATTTTTATTTAAGTTTTACTTGGTATAAAACCCATTGTGACACGTGTTTTGATGCGTTCCGTATCATTTTCAAACACTGTATGATCTTAGAAAAAAAGAGAGTTTTCGATCTTACAAAAAATATAAATGTTTTTTTTCTCAGTATTACTCGAATAATCGCAACAGCTTTTGTAACTAATTCGACTAATTGATAACATTCGTGATCGCTTCGCAATCTTTTCATCGCTACAAAGTATTATAAAGCCCCCATCGAATTGGCAGTATGGAATCAGCGCTAATCAATCAGACTAATTGCTGTTTTAGGTCGTCCGAAGGGCCTTGTGCCTGCACCTTCACCGTTCCCATATTATTTCGAGTTCGTGTGCCATTTGTTATTCCCCGGGCCGTTGCATCTCCAGCGGCATCAACGAGCAATCAAGATAAACGGAATCTTTTTTATTGCGCTGGGCCCAAACCTAAAATAAAAAGGCGTACATCCTGGACCGTATGCAAAGATTCGTAAACCAATTTTTTTTTTTACATTTCAACTAACATGAAGAAGAATAAGGATGTCTTAAGGCGGACACTGACCGGAGCATTTCGTCATAACGTAACATGTTACGATGCGAGCATTCAGGCAGTCAGTACAGCGAGCCGAGCTGCTCGCCGCTCGTTCCGAATGCTCCATCCGAAGTCGGATGCAATTTTAGGTTAGTACAGGGTTGCCAATCTGTCGGAAATTCCCCAAACTGCGGGGGCATTTGTGGGGATTGGCACTATATATTTTTTTTCTTCATTTGGAGTAAGCAGTAATTTATTAACATCATAGAACCAAGAATCACGTCTTCGTCATCCGACATTTTAACTACAGTACGAATGCAATTTTGCAAAGATTCATACAGATTTTGGGTTATTGATTCAGATTTTCAGATTTTTGGAGTGACATATGGCAACACTGAGCACAAGGCCACTAGCGAGCACTGATCGCGGTCAGTCAGCAATGCCGTAACGTCATAACGTAACATGCTCGCCGCGAGCGATGTTACGATGTTTTGTTACGACGAAATGCTCCGGTCAGTCTCCGCCTTTAGCATTTACAAGGCTTTCAACATGTCATAGGCTTGGTTAAGTGATCAATTTGCACACGTGCAACAATGCCAATTCTACCCATGATGACCACACAAATAAAATTTTAGGAACTCCTAGATATATTGATCAATCTCGTGACACAGTATAAGTGAGTTCCCAAAAAAACATGTATGTACGAATAAGAAAAGCTTTTATTAAGCAGAGACTCTTTTTATTTGTATGCAAGGTCCGAATCCTGGATAATACATATTCACATACTTAAGACCCGCCTGAAAACATGATTTTGAATTTTTACAGCTTATAATTTGAAAAGTTATTTTATTTTTAAATTTCAACTGTGGTTTCCCTTCAAAACAAATAAATCTTTCAGCTTTTACGAAAGTGGCATTATAGAAATTATGCAAATTTATTTATTAATTACCATCTGCCTATAATTCAAACAGGACTAAACATTATATCATAAAAACCTTGACTAAACATACTACTTTTATTTTATGTATTAATTTTAAATCAAACACAGATTTTTTGAGTCTACTAAGTTGTATTTTATTAACAAAAACACATAAAAAATTCTATTGTGACAATTGTTTCGCCTTGTTAGGGCAATTATCAAACGAATGTCCTAACAAGGCGAAACAATTGTCACAATATAATTTTTTATGTGTTTTTGTTAATAAAATACAACTTAGTAGACTCAAAAAATCTATGTTTGATTTAAAATTAATACATAAATTAAAATGGAGTTCTACAAATTAAACGCCAAATCAATAAATATACTACTTTTAGGTGAAAAGAAGATAAGTCCCGCAGTGTACAATACATTAAAAAATACGCGTTACGTGAATTATACTACATCATTTATTTTTCGTTGCCGTATGAATTTGAGTATAGGGCCCAAGGATAAAAATTAATTATTATTATTACGATGTTTCTATCTCTTTTATTACCGTCTTAGTAAATAAGGGTGAAAGAGATGCCCAATCGGAGCGACCTATGTCGACAACGCCCATCTCACCCAATATAAAATTTAACTGACGAAGGTCCAAACTTGATGCCAAGGGCTCCGTGCTTAGTGGATGGCACAAAGGGCTTTACAAACTTTTGATTAGGGTTCGAAAAGAACAACGATCTGAATCTGAAGCTTATATAATATTAAAACGTAATAAAGTTTGCCGTTAAATGAGCGTAATAATTACAGGTTTTCACAAAAATGGTGATAAAATTATGAGAATGAAACAACCCTTGGAGTGAAGAATGATTTATGGCCAAAATTGTAAATTATAATAATGTTCAAACTCTTATTTCATAAGAATTTTAAAAGATTCCCCTTCGAACTCGTATATGATTCGTTCCCTGTCATATGGAACGTTCTTCTTCTTCTTCAACCCCTATCCGCACCCGATGGTGCACAGAGCACTATGTCATATAAACACATGAGCACTATGTTATCTTGATCGTTAACATATAAAGGAAGGGTGATCAGCTCTCCACTTCAGGTAATTTTGAATAAATATTTGAGTGAAAAAAATACTTATATTTATTTGATCCCCCCTTGGGAACTGAGCCCGGGACCTCCAGTACTGTAGCCGAGCGTGCTGACCATTACACTACGGAGGTGGACATGGATATATGGAAGGTAAGAAGTTTATAATATGTACTGTAATCATATTTGTATTCAGTATACTTCTCTTACTACTTCTACTACTATTACTACTACCATGACGCCGTTTCTCTGCAGAGGTAGGCAGAGAGGATGAAACGCTATTCTCTTTTGTCCTACACACCCACCGTATACGTTTCATACACCATACGGTGTTTGAAAATTATGCGGAAAACATTGAAACACATCGCTCACTCCTTTCAAGAACGTCATAAATCAAAAATCGAAAATTTTCAGTTGTGCATGTTTTCGGAATGCCCAGAAAAGGTAGTATATCACAGCAAATGAGGCATATTTTTAACTTAATATTTACCCGCTACAGGGCAGAAAATGTTGTTTTTGCATTTTAAAGAAAAAGTATTGTTTAATTATTTTTTTAAATAAACTTAGTATTTTTCAACTGGAGAAAAAACCTTTAGATATAACCTAAAAAGATCTGTTGCACAGTAAAAAGTTCAAGAAGTGGCTTGATATTTATTTTTAATACATTGTGTTATATTTTTAAACTTTAAAAATGTTCTCCTGAAAAATCAAGTTTTTTTGATTTATGACGTTCTTGAAAGGAGTGAGAGACATTTCAAATTAGATTTTAAGTAATAATGGTATATACTAGGTAAAACTTAAATTAAAAATAAACTATTTTTATTATTAAAAGGATTTTGTGTTTGAAAGTGTAACACATTGTCTATACATTTTTGTTTTTATTTATGATCCAATATTTAAACTATACACACATATTTTAAAATAAGGCTCCTAACACCAAAGGCTTTTATTTAAACTAAAAAGATTCATTTTAAAGAATGTTGTTTAATGAACGGTGTTGATACCATAAACGCGGCAATAAATTATAACCCTTTCGGGGCGAGATAAAACAACAACACAAATTGTCGAACTTAACCCTATTACAAGTAATAAATAAACTAAAAAGTAGCTGGTAATAAAACCGTTTGAGGTATATGCCACATAACTCTTTACCAATAATTGTCATATGAAAAATAAACATGATTAGTGTAAAAATGTAATAACTCCTAAGTGAAACAAATCTAGATTTTAGTGAACAAAATTGAATGAGTAGGATATTGTGATAAATGTTTAAACCTTCACCATTTTGTTGAGCATTGAACATGCAGCATTTTGAGTGTGTCCAAATATTTATTCAAAAATCTGGATTATCTCCAATTATAGGAATTATTTTTCATATTATTATTTGACATCTTAAAAAATAGATAAGAAGAATATGGAAATCTAAGCATTCATGAGGCTTACCACCATAATAGGCTGGCTTAAGTGATCACTTTAAGCGCGTGTAACATTCAACAATTTTACTCGAGATTGACAACCACACTACTTTAATTCTTGGAAGTTCTAAATATATATGTATATAATAATAATATAATAAAACCCTTATCTGCACCCCAATGGTACATAGAGCACTGCGTCATATAAATGCAGTGTTATCTTGATCGTTTACACATGAAGGAAAGGTGATCAGCCCTCCGCTTCAGGTACCAGTCCTGGGTAATATTGAATAAATATGACAGTGAAAAAAATCACTTATATTTATTTTACCCCCCTTGGGAATCGAACCCGGGACCTCCAGAACGGTAGCCGAGCGTGCTGACCATTACACTACGGAGCCGGACATATGTATACATGATCCAATTTCGAAACATTGTACTTGAATCACTGGAATTTCACTGGAAACATCCATTGGTGAGATGAAGAAGCTCTTGAGCAGAAACTCTTTGATTTGTATGTGAGGTCCGTATTGGAGATAATTCAGATTTGTGAACAAGTATTTGGACACACTCAACATGTTGTAAATTTATATAGCGCCTAAGGGAAGCAAATCCAGAATTTGTCAACAAAAAATGGTTACTTTCAAAATATTGTGATTAATATACAAACTGCGTAACGTTCAGCATTCTGACCATTATTTAACCATAATCGAACATGCATATTACCAAGATTTTTGTAAGTTCCACATGTAATATGTTTCAACAACCGGTTTCGTATGCTAGTCGGAATTGCAATATGTTGAGAACATTGTGAAGTTAGGAGGTTTTCTCAGTGGTGTTAATAATTTTGTTAATAAAAAGATAATTTCACCAAACAAATCAACTGAGTAAAATCGAACCCAGGATCTCATAATCGCAAATTGAGACAACGAGGTAGATACAGTTCATGTAACAAATAATATATATATATATATATATATATATATATATATATATATATATATATATATATATATATATATACAATATATATATATATGTATATATATATACATATATATATATATATATATATATATATATATATATATATATATATATATATATATATATATATGTGTAATAAAATGCCTAGGTACCTACCTATACATTTTATGAAATACAGTATCTACTCAATGAATTAGGGCCACCCATTATTTTTTTGAATACTCTGAAATCTTTTGGATTATTATATTTATTTTACATAAATACTTTAAGTTTTCTATTGACATCTAATATCATGTATATTACCTTCAATAATATGTAAAGTATACCTGGATTATTTAAGCCTTTACAAAATTTCAAACCCTTTTTCTGAGAAAGGTCCCTAATTAGCACAGGTAGACAGATAGTTGAAAGTTCAAAAAATAGTCCTATCTCATTTATTAGTGAAGTTTGTTGAGTTCTGGTTGTTGTTTTGTTCAGAGAGGTTATATAGTTATCGTGTCTTGTGAAAAAAACTTAATTTTTAATTTTAGTTCATAAAGTATAAAAAATTTTTGTGAACACAAGTGTTTTTTTTGAAAAGGACAAAATGGGAAAAAGTAAAGACATTTCTGAGGAAAAAAAGTCTAGTGTTATAGTGCTACTGAAATTAGGAATACTATCTAATAGAGAAATTTCAAAAAAAGAAAACGTTTCTCGTCAAACAGTGGACAGAATTTCAAAATCAATAAAAAATCAGTCACCCGCCACCAGCAATCGGCGAAAGAACTGTCGTAGGATTAGAAAAACAACACCGAAGACTGATCGAAAAATCGTTCAAAGTGCCTTAGAAAACCGTAGTGCATCAGCAAAAACATTAAAAATAAAATTGGAAGAAGAGGGTATAAATATATCGGTATCAACACTGAGGCGACGTCTTTACGAAGTAAATCTGAAATGCAGGCGCCCTGTAAAAGTACCAAAATTGACACCACGAATGAAAGCGGATCGATTAAAATGGGCCAGGCTACATCGAAATTACTCGGTAGATGATTGGAAAAAGGTATTTATTTAAATTGAATTTTCATCATATCATTTTAGTAAATAAACTTATATATTTGAATTAAACTTAAATTTTCATTATTTTTCAGGTCATCTTTAGGGATGAGTGCCGGTTAGAAGCCGTGACAGAGAGCCGTCGATTCGTCAGGAGAACACCAATGGAACGTTACAATGAGGCCTGTGTGGTAAAAGTTATCAAACACCCCCCTGCAACAATGATATGGTCATGTATTATTAACAATTTACCTGGGCCGTTGTTTTTCGTGGAAGGAACAATGAACCAAAATTCCTATAAGCAGGTCCTCGAACGAATTTTATTGCCCTTCTACCATACACTCGACCCAACAGAAGGTCCATACACCTTCATGCAGGATGGGGCACCTTGCCACCGGGCTAAATCAATAATAAAAATTTTGTCTAACAAAAATCTGCCTTTGCTCCCCTGGCCTGGAAATTCTCCGGACCTTAATCCTATAGAAAACGTATGGAGCATGTTAAAAAATAAGGTATACTCATTTCCAAATCCGACAGTAGACTGTCTAAAAAAAATATTCAAAAAATTTGGTCAGAAGACGAAGAAATGAAAAACATGATAAAACAGTGCATTTTAAGTATGCCAAAAAGAATTAAGGCAGTTATTTCTGCCAAAGGTGGAAATACTAAATACTAACTTTATTTATATGAAAATATATGCATAATTTAAGCATAATAAAGTGTTCATGTGTAAATAAAATTCAATGTTGTTTTATTCAAGGTTTTCTCTGAGGTATTCCTGTTTGAATTGAGAAATTGCGCGAAATTCTGCGTGGCCCTAATTCATTGAGTAGATACTGTACTTACATATAGCACCTACATAAAACAGATCTACCACCAGATGTCGCATGCGTCGCACTGAATAAAACAAAAGTCATCAGATAGATAGATAGAAAAATGTTGTAAAGATAAATTAAGAATAAACTTTTATTACAAATTAACACATTGTTTATTTTATTATTAAACACCCACTTTACGTTATATATAAATATATATATAAATATATATATATATATATATATATATATATGTATATATATATATATATATATATATATATATATATATATATATATATATATATATATATATGTATTTATATATATATATATAAATATATATATATATATATATATATATATATATATATATATATTTATATATATATATATATATAAATATATATATATATGTATATATATATATATATATATATATATATATATATATATATATATATATATATATATATATATATATATATATATATATATATATATATATATATATATATATATATATATATATATATATATATATATATATATATATATATATATATATATATATATATATATATATATATATATATATATATATATTTATATATATATATATATATTTATATTAGTACATTTTAAGTAAAACTTTCACTTTTCCGTTGGCTAAAATAATGGAGAGCGTTGGTTAAAAGTGTACAGGATTTTGTGTTCAGTAGCTCCGCTCCGTCTAAATCTCTATAAAAACGGTAGTCATATTACTGATAGGGCTTTCGATTTCTGGTACATTACACCATGCGTGCTATATATATTACATATTTGTTCAACATTTTATACAAAGTTGTTTAAACAATTTTGTGAAGTTATTTTAATAATAATTTTTAATTAACTGACTTAGCTACTACATAAACAAACCATCACTATTTTATAAAAGTTACCAATGATTGTGTTATGGATCACAAAAACATACATATTAATAAATCAATCCTGCCTTCTATCTATCATCTTACCTACAATTTTCGCAATTATAACCATAAGTATCGTGTATGTTTTCACATTTTCTGCAAGTTAAACGATATATTTTCATTCAGTTCGCTCAGGGATCAAAAAGGTAAAAAAATATCCGAATTAATAAAAATAATATCTAAAACTTAAGTTTCTTGAACGAACAAAAGCATAGAGGAAGTGTAAGAAGAGTTATTCCAAATAAAGAGTTATTTCAACGTAACGAAACTAGACAGGGTTTACATTAATTTTAAGCACATGGAAAATTACAGAGAGAAGGATTACCGTCGCTCTAAAAAAATAGTAAATTATTAATACTACAAAAAAAGTTTTAAATGGGCAAGAATCCACCAAAGCTCTTTTTATATTTGAAGTTATCGTTGAATTGTGAATTTGGGTATAAATTGACATTCTTTATATTATCAACCATCCCGTACTCAGCCTTACATTCCTTTCTACTCTAATATCATCATGAGTTGATTTTCCTGTATAATCACTTTTATTTTCAGCTTTTTGATTTGAATTAAATGCATCATAAAGTGTTAATAATAATAAAACCCTTATCCGCACCCCAATGGTGCATAGGGCACTGTGTCATATAAACGCAGTGTTATCTTGATCGTTTACACATGAAGGAAAGGTGATCAGCCCTCCGCTTCAGGTACCAGTCCATGGTAATATTGACAGTCCTTGGGAATCGAACCCGGGACCTCCAAAACGGTATCCGAGCGTGCTGACCATTACACTACGGAGGCGGACAAAAGTCATAAAGTAAACAAATGTATTTTTTACGTTTTAATAATATTCAAGTAAGTATTTTATAATTTCAAGAGTATTCCGAATTTTCCTCATTTTATTATCTTTCAATGACCGTATATCAAGATAATCCATAAAGACCATCTCCGTTAAAAAATGTTTCTGACCGTCAACGACAGGGAAATCTTTTTATTTAATATAATTATGTTGTTAATTTTATGTTCGATAATAATAATATTAATTATTCAAGGGATTACTTGATAAATAAAAATTAATTGAATCGATGTGAAGCCAGGAAAATATTATTTTAATATTATTTTAATAAAAATAATTCTCTTTTTAATACTTTTTTAACCTTGTCCTTCAAGGCCACGCAGAAAACGATTAATTTATTTTAGAATACTTATCTAAGCCAAATAAAGTTTTTTCCATACGAATATGCAAATTTATTTATCGGACAATTTATATAGCGATATTTCGTAAAAAATCATCATAAGGTACTACTTATATAGTTTTTTCCACGTTTATTTTATTTGACCAGTAACCGGATTTCGTCGTTAACGACATCATCAACTTAATGAGGGTTGAACAAAAATTTAACTTTTTTTTAAAAATTAATACATAAATGTACATGAATTGGAATTTTGCGATAAATATTATTTATCATTTTTTAACTCCTTACCTTTCAATAACTCTTTATTTCCGAAACCAAATTCATATTTATTTCGAAATAATTTTTTTTTCAATACAAAACAGGTGTTTTAAGGTGGAGACTGACCGGAGCATTTCGTCCTAACATAACGTCGTAACATCGCTCGTGGCGAGCATCACCGAGCACCCGAATCTATGGGTGGAGCGCTCGGGTCGCCGTACTGACTGCCGGAATGCTCGCATCGTAACGTGTTACGTTACGACGAAATGTGGAGGTCAGTCTCCGCCTTTAAACAAAAAATGCAATTATGGACGTAAAAAAATATTTCTTCAATTAGCTTATATTCAATTCAATACCAATTTTCTCTAGACTCGATTTATATCTTTTTACAGTACACAAAAAATATTTTTGTGTTGATTCAAGAAAATTACGTTGCGAGCTATTGAATATCCCGCTTTAAATCAAATTGAAATGTTGATTTAATTTTTTTGTGTAGTGAAAATACATGAAATATCTGTGAATTTTATCACAAAAACCTCAAATGGTAATTATTGTTAAAATATGTACGATAAGCTCTGATAAAAATAGCGTTTGTGTCCAGCTGCCATTGAGATAATTCTCATTTTGAGCGGGTGTTGTGGAAACACTATGTTTACGTTAGAACGAGTACTGTAGTATGTATGTATAGTAAATACGGCATACTGCGCAGTAGACCTGAATTATTTGTTTGTGCAACAATACTAAATAGCTGGGTGTGTCGCTGCACATTAATGCACGGACATATCTTATTTAATGCAAACAACGCTATCAGATAATAAATTCAGATTTATGTAATAAAAGTCTTAGTGTTCAATTCTTGAATTGCATTTAAAAAAATCGCTCACTCCTTTCAACAACGTCATATATCAAAAATCGTAAATTTTCAGTTGTGCATGTTTTCGGAATGCCCAGAAAATGTACTTTATCCCAGCAAAAGCGGCATATTTTTTTACTTAATATTTACCCGCTACAGAGCAGAAAGTGTTGTTTTAGCATTTTGAAGAAAAGGTATTGTTTAATTATTTTTTTATTATACTAAATATTTTACAAATGTAGAAAAAACCTGGTTTTACCTAAAAAGATCGGTTGCACAGTAAAAAGTTCAATAAGTGGCTTGATATTTATTTTTATTACATAGTATCATATTTTTAAACTTTAAAAACGATCTCCTGAAATATCAAGTTTTTTGATAAATGACATTGTTGAAAGGAGTGAGCGAAATAAAGAATCATACCTTCCTAACTTTTTTTAAAAACTTTTACTTTGTTTTTGTCATGAGTGATTTAGAATCATTTTGAAAAAATAAAAAGCTATGTTGAAGTTCGTCTTTATGGAAATTATATTCCTTGAAATTCACTAACGTAACGTAGAAATGATATTAATTGAAATTTACAATGTGAAATGATATTCCTCGATATTCACTAATGTGGACATGATATTTCTTGAACGTCACAAATGTGGGCAAGAAATTCACTAAGGTGAAATTGATATTTCTTTCAAATTTATCAATTTGTCTAAATTATATTTCTTGAACTTCACAAATGTGGATATTATATGAGGTCGTCAATTTCTCATATTTATAAATATTGAAGCATGACAAAGGCTTTTATACATATTTGGCAAATGTGAACGGGAGAACACAAAAAGACTTGACACGATTTAAAAGTTCATATGTCACATTGTGAATATCAATGAATATCGTTTCACACTTTTTAACGAAAAGCGTCCTTAAGGTAGTATTTTACGAAAGTGGCTTACTAACTAAAAATTATCCAAATTTATTATAATTATTATTTTATCTAAAATCTGGTGGAGTCAAAAGTCTACGCAATTGAAAAGCATGTACTACTAGATGTAGGTATCTGAAGGAAGCTAGGAGTGTATGTAGGGACAGAAGCGTATGGCATTTCATCTTCTCTGCCAACTCTTGAGGAGAAACGGCGTGATGGTAGTAGTAATAATAATAATAATCAATGTGGATAACTTATATAACGCCATTTTTGTAAAATAATACCTCAAGGGCGCTTCACTGTGAATGAATTGGGGAAAATATTATGGTGGAAATGATTTAGCAAACAAATGTAGTAGGAGAAGTAAAAATATTAATGGCAAATATAATTTCGTCAGAAAAAAGACGAATGAAGAGCCAGATGAAGGCAGAGTTCCATCGCGTCTGTTAATTTTGATTGCGTCACGAAGCCATGTGCTGTCTAGGAGCATTATTGCGACAGATTAAATATTATGGAGTATAAAAATGTCATTCACGAGTTTCGGAATGTTCGCTAATGACGCGAGTGTCGAGTCTCGGCTACAGGACACATTTTTTGTTTATGATCTCCGAGCACCACGTGTGGTGTTTCGCACATGTCTCCGTTCCCACGCTTCGGCATCAACAGATGTGGGTATCTGGTACGGTTTCATCTGCGCAAGAACGGAAGGGTGCACTGGCGAGCATGCCTCGTCTCGCGTACTTCTAATTAAGTTAAACAATGATCAGGAGCCCGCTGATCGAACGGTCTGGGAAGGTTGATAATTGACAAGCAGCAAACAACCAAAATGGTAGCCATTTCTACACGAAAACTTAACGGATTTACGTGGTGGGTTCAATAGAAGTACCATAAATCGTGTTCGCGAAAGATAAAAATAATAAGAGGTATCGAGTTTTAAAGCAAGGTAAATTATTTACGTTATATCTATGGTAAATAATAGACGTGTCGATAAATTTGACTGGAAAAAAATTATTTCGATTTTATTTTTAACTAGCTGTGCCCAGCGACGCGCTGCTGTGAGTCTAGTCAAATGAAAAAGAAAGAGAATAGAAAGTATACATTTTAAACTAACTAACTAACTAAACATCACGCCGCTTCCCCGCAAGGGTAGGCAGAGAGAATCGAACGCCACACCACTCTGTCTTTGCAAACGTTCTTTGCCTCTTCTACATTCATGCATCTCCTCATACATACCCGACGATTATTACGACTCCTGACCCGGCCGCTTTCAAGTATTTGACATACCTGATTGTGACAAGTTTTCCTCGGTCGTCCTCTGCTTCTTTTTCCAACTACATTCGCTTCATAAATTTGTTTAACCGTTCTTTCTTCACTCATACGCTCCACATGTCCAAACCATCTCAACACACCTTTCTTAATTTTATCGAAAATGCTTATCTAAGCCTTACATTCCTTCCTTATTTCATCATTCGAACATCTATCAAACATCGTTTTGCCACACATTCGTCTGAGGGATCGCATTTCGACTGCATTCAGTCTGCTTTCATCCTTCTTTTGCCAACTCCATGCTTCGCTTCCATACATAAGGGTTGGAACCAGAACTCCATTGTGTACTGCCAGTTTAGCTTCCGCTGATAGATTTTTATTTGCTAAAACTGATTTTAGTGCACCATTCACTCTGTTCCCAGCATTCACTCTCCTTTCTATGTCTTTATCAATCTTTCCATCCCTAGAAAACATACTACCCAAATATACGAAATCATCTACCTGTTCCAAAATCTCCCCATTTACCAATATTTCACACTCAGATCTACATTCATCTCTTTCAAAAA
Source organism: Brachycentrus maculatus (assembly GCF_059751285.1). Lineage (NCBI taxonomy): Eukaryota > Metazoa > Arthropoda > Insecta > Trichoptera > Brachycentridae > Brachycentrus > Brachycentrus maculatus. The sequence goes on along the minus strand of NW_028280869.1, from coordinate 264,063 downwards.
CCATGATTTTGGATTTGCTAACATTCATCAATAAATCACATTTTAATATGATTAAATTCAAAATTCTAGTGAAAAATAAATGAAAATATTGAAAATCCATGAAAAAACAATGCAATCGAAAACATTGAAAATGGTAAATGACGCGAATGTCTAGAAACACGTTGTCCATCATTCGCAATGTTTCGTAATGGATGTATTGCTTTTACGTTAAACAGATGGCGCTACCATTCACGATAAAAACTGTTTAAAAAATATTTTATGCGTCCAGATAAAAACACCTATTACAGGTATATAAAACACGCGTGTATTACAATGCTACGTTATGTCAAAAATATATGTGGGTATACCAATTCAGAATGAATTTCACCTTTGTTCGATTGGAGTAAGCTACTTCACAAATTTCTCAACCGATGGCGCCACTGTTAGCCAAACTTCCAAATCTATGAAATAAGACTAGCATGGGATAGGATTCCACCAGAATTGCATATATACAGGTTTAAAAAATAATGCATTATAGGTGTTTAATAATGGGGAAAATGGTGAACGTTACACAAGTGTATAAAGCGATCATTTAAGCCACTCAAATGCCAGGTCGTAAGCCCTGGGATGCTCAGATTTACATCGTCTTACGATAGATGTTTCATTTCAAGTTGAGGCACCTATAATATTGATATGTATATCATCCGTAGGGTTAATAATCCACTTAAATTTAATTTATTATTATTCATTCAGCGTTGAATAAATGATAATAAATTTAATTTAAAATGTCATACATTTTGAAGGGATCCTAGACCATTCTAGCGCTAATTTATGAGTGTGTATCATAAAAGGGGGGTTATCGAAGGTCAAGCTGAGAGTTTTTTGACATATTTATGTAAAGTACCGAGAAATTGAGATATTTATCTCAAATTTAACACCAGTAAATCACAGTCCAAGTGAAGTTAATTTTTTGACACCCATTTCTATAGTATGAAGATCATAAAATATCAAATTTCTAATCTATTGAATACGTACAGTAAAACCTCGATACAACGGACCTCCGTTTAACGAACTTCAGATATAACCGACAGAAAATCCGGTCAAATTATGTATATTATTAACTGTACGTCAGATAACGAAGTTCAACTTTATTATTCAAATTTATTCGTAATTTTAGAGAGTTAATTAAAATTAAAATAAAACAGCAAACATCGAATGTGGAAACAAAACTTGATTATTTTTTTAAAAGAAGAATTACCGAAAGCAAGCTCATCAATATAAACCTTGATAAAATTTGACGTAATTGTTTTTTTCTTCTTAAAACACTGTTTCCGTATTAAAAATAAGTTATTCTTCGAAATTAATATATTGTTTTTAAAAAGAAAAGAGTTATTATAAGGTGACAAATAAAAAAAATTTAAATTTTTTTTAAATATATCTTTTCTATGTATTTTCTAAACAAAATGTTAATTTCTAATATTTCTATTTTAAAAAGAAATCGCTGGCGAAGATATGACCGGCCTCTTACGTGGTCGTTCACGATCTGAAATTGAATTTTGAGAATTCGCCCTTAAAATAGAAACGTCCACATCACGATAAGTGCCCGAAGAAAATGAATAGAGTTAGATTTTTTTATGTTTTGCATTGTTTATTTATATTTAAATACTGTGTTCGTATTTAAAAAAAAATCTGATTTATTTTTAACCAATTTTTATACAACGGACTTTCAGCTTTAACGGACACCCCCCCTCCTCAATTAGTCCGTTATATCGAGGTTTTACTGTTATTTACTAATTCTCTCTTTGGATATAATATGGCGTTATCTGATTTACGATTTAAGCACGTAAATTCCACGAAAAATTAAGAGTTTTAAGCATGTTTTACTGATTCGGTCTCAAGAGGTTTGTTTTTGTCGAAATATCAATTAAATAATAAATATTTACTAGAGGCATTCGACAATACATCAACCTGACACAGCAGAAAAAATAAAATTAAAATTCATAAATAAACTTAGTCCCTCTTTTGTTAGAAGAATGCACATTAGTATCGTTGCGACCCCCGCAGTGATGGTGACATAACCAGTCAAACACTTCAAAAAGCCTAAGTAAATATAAAACTTTAAAGAAATATAAAGAAATCTTCGTACAAGAATCATGTTTTAGGGTTGAATTTTGTTTGCATTTTTTAAAAACTTACTATTTCTTCGTCATCGTCTTTAATATTCCCCTAATGAAGGGTAAAATTACAAGAGCATAAGCCTCTTTAGGTTTCATTTACATCTTTGAAAGTCCTTTACATGCAAGTGTCGAGATCACGATGAAGGTTTGAAATATTGTTTTGTTATGTCATTTTTTTTCTAGTAAATTCGAAACGTCTGATTTTGAGGCAAAAAAATCAGGGTTGAAAAAATCAAATATGGAAGACATTTATCCCCAGTGTGGGGTGAGTTTTTGTGCATTTTAGGGTTTGTGAGTAGTTCGGGGTCCCAGGCACCTGTTTTGTGTTAAGGTCTACAAAAAAATCAACCCCTCTGAAATCTGATATATTTTGATGGACCGCTTAGGAGGGTGATGTAAATATTATAAGAACATATTATTTTCAAGTTTTCTAGTAAAAATATTAAAAAATAAATTAATGAAGTAAACCAAAGAAAATATAACTATGAATTAAACTAACTATCACGCCGGTTCTCCGCAGTTGTAGGCACCACTCTGTCTTCTTCGCCTCTTTCACAATCATGCATCTTTTCATGGATCCCACCGATTATTTCGACTCATGATCTGACAGCATTCAAGTATTTTTATTAATTGATTCCGCAGTCACTTTGTGGTGATATCAATACATTTTTTATTTAAGTTTTACTTGGTAAATGCCATTATTTATTAAAATCTATACTGACATCTATTGTGTTTTGATTCACCTCAAGTATTTGCCGTGCATTTTAAACGAATTAGGTGATAGACGTCACACGCTTCAATCAGCTATAACAATTGCCATGGGTGAAATGATCAACTAAGCAACTAGCTAACTATATTTGGCAAGCGTGCCTCTGCTGTTGCGGAACGTTGGCGTAGAATGCTCTTCCACCAGTAATTAGAAACAATGAGAGTGAGATAATCTTTTAAAAAAAAAACTAAAAACGCATTTGTTTGCTTAATCAATTCAATCACAGTGAAGCTCCCTTGAGGTAGTATTTTACAATATGGCTATATATATCATGTAATATCCGAAATTATTATCATATTTATTTAAATATGAAAAAAGACAATTTTTGAGTTTGTTAATGTAAACATTTCTAGTTTCGAGAACTACGAGTGTTCTCATAAACGAGTATACTTAGGTGAAAAAACAAAGTGTTGTAAAATACCACAGTTTGTATTTTCACCTATGATGAGAACAACTGTAGCTGTCTAATACATTAATAAATTAAAAAAGTGGTCTTCTACAAATGTTTTTTTTTTTTTTATTTATTTAAAGATTTTAATCAATCTGCCTATGTCGTTTCAAATGTTTAAATTTTCTATCAATTGCATTACTGGAAAAAACGGAGCTGTATTAATTGTCCAATAAATCCATATTGTTTAAATAATATTCTCATTACTTTTAAGATGACCCTCCAGATACCACACTACTGTAGTTATTCTACCCGAACCATTTAAAAGTTGAGCTTCGTGCATGAGGTTATAATGGAAAGAAAAAGAATGAGGACAAAATGAAGAAAAAATCAGTACATTATGTATAAAGATAACATAAAAAGCACACACGTAATTGCTAGCGAATATGTATGAAACCTTTTAAAATATGGCTATGCTATACAGATATGGTATATATATCTGGATTTCTTCTTCTTCTATGTGTATGTCATTACAGGTCCCCCTGATGTCGACCATCACTTGAATGTAATATTAATAATAATAAATTTGGATTTTCGTAAAATAATACCTCAAGGGCGCTTCACAGTGAATAAATTGGGGAAAATATTATGGTGGAAATGATTTAGCGAACAAATGTGTTTTTAGTCTTATTCCAAAGATTATCTCACTCTCACTATTTCTTACCATTGGTGGAAGAGCATTCCACGACGTCGGCCCGAAACAGCAAAGGCACGCTCGCCAAATTTAGTGCGTTGGTTGCGAGCTGGTAAGATCACTTTGCCCATTGCAGATGTTGCCGATCGAAGCGTGAGACGTCTATCAACCAATTCATCTGGAATACACAGTTCTATTTGATACTCTGGAGCCATATTGTGTATTGATTTATACATGAGTAGGCAGAGTTTATACTCAACCCCTTTCGGGAAAGCGTAACCAGTGGAGTTTGTGAAGTAGCGGGGTGATGTGACTGAGTTTAGAAATTCCAAAAATCAGTCTCGCTGTTGCGTTTAACACTGATTGCAATCGAGTCATTTTATTGTTTGGTAGACCCGTGTACATACCGTTACAATAATGTAATTGTCTTTGTCTTGGGTAGCTCTAAACAGCGCCTCCAGATCCCTGTCCAATCTCGTTTATTCCGGAGCCAGGAGATCTGTCTTCAGCTCACACCTCGTCGACCTTCCATTTTGCGTTTTATGATTAGATGCAATAGTTCGTACTTCTCTCCGCACATGCCACAGATAAGATACCTTCCGGACCTCGATATCAGTCAACAACTGTTTCCCTACTTTTGCTCTTTGGAGCACAGCTCTCTCTGCCTTGCTCTTTGGGTTTACAATCCAATTGATATTTGATATTATAACGAAAAGTTTGATGCTCATCCTCATAAACTTTTTTTTCTTATAATCAATTACTATCGTTCTATAAGTATTTATTATCATAGTAAACGCATCTCGTTTCGTTGCGTTTAGCCAAATTTACAATGACACTAAGTGAAATTAGAAATATATCTATAATGTTACACATTCTTTATGCTTTAGTTCATTAAAGAAAAAGAAGAAAGATCACAATGGCGGCTGTTTTTGTTATTTATGTACTTAAAAAAATATAATTATCGTGTGTATTTCGATTCCTGGTCAGCATTAGATGAAAAATATATTATAGTTTGCTAACATTCTCCTTATCATTAATCGTTCACTTTGTGTAATACCACTTTACATAAAGTAAACGATGAATGATAAGGAGAGTGTTATATGGTATTACCATACAACAAAGTTTACTCGCTAAAAATGACAAACATACGCGATGGGTCATTCTCGTTTTATTCTGACATTCACGTTTGTACAATTTTTTTTCTAAAAATATGTATCAGAAAAATAGTTTTTGTAGGCACATACGTGCAGTACGTGTAAAAATGCAGCTTATGTAAAAATTATCCACGAGTGTATTCGAGTGTTATTGTTATGTGTACCTGTTCCGTTTATTCAATCAAAACCAAAACACGGGAATGCGAGGAACAGATGAGTTTATCAGCTGATCAAATAATTTCCTTAGCAGACATCGTACACCCTCCCCCCGACGCTTCTCCTCCCATTAACCATTCGCTCGGAATGCCACCTGACTCATTCTCCTATCCGGTCAGCTATCAATGATACTGAAAACCCTCTTAGTGCACGAAGCGCAAAGGTCAATCAACACTTGTTATTCCTAATGTACAAGTTTTAAAGTAGATTAAATATTGATGTAATATTTAGTTAGCTATATCAGCATCAAGATTTTATCTACTTAGTTCCAAAAATTATAAAAATACTTCTTTTTGAAGGAAAGTTGAGTAACTTAAACAAGTTATGAGACATATAAATAAATGATTGATGGGTAGAAGTGATACAGGCTATAAGATGCCTTGGCTTAGCACCCTGAGGCAGTGAATCTGGATTTAACCTGATCCCTATGATGAATCACTAGGATTACAGCTGATAATTAAATTAAAGAAAACAAGGATAAAAGTGGAAAAACCCAGACTGATGTGAGAGGAAGCAAGCTGGAAGTTGGCTGCTGAGGACATGAGGGGTTGGAGGTGATTGTTGCAGGAGGCCATGGTTTGATATTGGCTGTAGCGTCATCAGAGAGAGAGGGAGATAGAGAGAGAGAGAGAGAGAGAGAGAGAGAGAGAGAGAGAGAGAGAGAGAGAGAGAGATAGAGAGATAAAGCATACACTTATTGTTTTGCTAATTTGAGTTACAAGAGACAATTTCATTCAATCAAAATTTAAAAAAAGCAATCAATTAGTTGGTTAAAAACAGCTGAGGAAGTGGAATTGTGCGTATTCAGAAGAGTCGTGTTATCAACAAAATTCTGCCGTTTGTGTGTGGCAATCCAAAGGTGTGTGTTTTGGAAGAGTTTAATTTTAATCTATTTTCAGACATTCATTCACCAATACTCTTGATTTATTTATTTATAGAATACATCAGTCAACCTTTCTCTCATAGTTTAGCATTTGAGCATCACCCGTATGGCAATGAGGCAGCAATCCACGTGATTTTATTATGTCAAGCCATCTTCTGTGCGTGTCGTGGACTATCACTTGAGAGTAATTGTCCTTGTTTTGGGCAGCTCTAAACAGCGCATTGACAGTTTTGATCTCCGTCCAATCTTGTATATTCCGGAGCCAGAGATCTGTCTTCGCTCACACCTCTTCGACCATTTATTTTAATTTTTATAATTAGGTGCCAAATTCTACATTCATCCAACTAAAGGGTTAGCAGTCAGGTAGGTACTCCAAGAAGTACTTAATCAGAATATACAATGAACAAGTCCATAGCGTTCACGTTTATAGAAGAACATTTGATCAAACACACTTACGGAATATGTTATATGGTGCCTAATGGCGAGTGAACGTGCCCGAGACTGCCAGTGCGTGTTGGCTACTGCCTCCTGCGAGCTCAGTGTCAACAAACAGTGAATTGTCGTTTTGTGTGGAAATTACAACAAACGCTGCATCCAATGCGACACCTGAATAAAACGACTAGCGACCAAAACAAGGGATCTTCGCCAGACCTAACTACCAGGGCCGGGCTAGAAGAGGATTATAATGAAGTACCTCATAGGCGCTCTTCAACCTTATAGTGATATGATGATACGAAGGTATTGGACAAATTTTTAGATTATTATCTTACGCAAACTTCTAAATTAATCAATTGAACATGGAGATGTCCATCTGGAACTGCTAAGTGCCAATTAGTATTAGTCCGTTTTTTCAGTAAAAACTTCGAACGTTTTGTTTCACAAACAAAATAATAAGAATCGATTAACATTAAAAGTTAATTTGATGTGAATGTTAATATATTACTAGTAATGGTAATAAGCCCTAAATACTACGTAGGAAAAAAATATAATAAGTATGAAATATATAAGATGTTAAAAAAATCTAATTCAGAAATGAAGTTACCAAATTTGTCGCAAAACATAAATTTTATCACGAAAAATAAAACTTTACCCCTGATTACAAACATTGATTGACGTAGATATATATGTGGCGGGCCCAAAATTTTATAAAGCCTGCCTGACTATAAACAATAAAAATAACTACAATTATTATTGGGGTTCACTTAAAACATTAATTTGATTCAGCAAAACATTCTTCTATTATTTATTAAAAACTGATGAATATAGCATTACTTAAGAGCTAACTAATTCCAAACATAGATGTCACCTATGAAGTGTATTCTGGAAGAACATGTTGTCACTTGCAAAATATACACAACTTTATGAATTTAGAGTAATGTGGTTGTCAATCAAAGGTAGATATTACAAATTAGGTATGTCAAATACTTGAAAGCGGCCGGGTCAGGAGTCGTAGTAATCGTCGGGTATGTATGGGGAGATGCATGAATGTGGAAGGGGCGAAGAATGTTTATGACAGAGTGGTGTGGCGTTCGATTCTCTCTGCCTACCTCTGCGGGGAAGCGGCGTGATGGTTAGTTAGTTAGACTTCCAACTTACTAATCTCCTTCATCTAAGTTGACAAATCAATAAAATCTTGATAAAATATTCGAAAGAGGTACCCGAAAAAGTGCCTAGGCCCTGCAAAGGTCTTACGACGGCTCTGGCAACAACAGTTGTTCTCAAATTCTTGAAGTTGTCGACCGTATAGCAAACAAGCCAAAAAGACATGTATTGTATTTATCATCTAAAATGAAGCGTGTGAAAAGTAAATTTAGATGCAGAAGTCAAATACATTGGGGAGAAAGAAAATACAGTGCATACTTCTCTGTTATAGCAAACTCAGAAATAGTGACATTTCAGTTGTAGATGTGTTCAATGGGTAACTGTTACTTGGTGGTTACACGATTGGGATTCGTTTTTAAAATTTGATTTAAATTGTAAGAAATACAATATCCAATCTAGTTTATACGTTGATTACGAATCTTGAAAATTTTTGAATTAAGTACCTACATACTACTTATTGAAATCGATTTTTGGATTCGATTGCCCATCATTGATCCCGGTTATATACCATAAACAGGCATGGAACCCTGAAAATATAACTGTCATATTTTTTCTCCCACATAGTATTGATTATTTTACCATTTTATTTTTCACACAGCAGTAATGTCCTTCGCTTACATCATGTTTATCCTATCCAATAGATGAGATATGAAGGATAATCTTGTCTTAGATACAAGAATCTGGAGCGTAAGGTTGGTCATTTAGGCCTCACGTAATTATTGATAAACTAGCTTCAATTCGTGAGGATAGAAGTTGAAGAAGAAATACCTCAACGTGTACAGTCTTCATCGTTTTATTAATCTTGCTACAACGACACATGGTAGAATCCACCGAAAAAATGCTGGCTTTAATTGTCGGTAGCGCTTTTGAACGATAGAAATATTCATATTCACCAATATAATAAATTAGAAGATGGATGCGATGAAGAGTGATCCAATCAAGAACACAACTCTAATTCAGGAACGGTATGTTTTAGTATATTAGTGTGGTACAAGGTGTATCGAAATGGACGATATAGTAATATGATGGTCTATCATATATACGTTAGTATGGGACATATCTTCAGCAGATGCCCGAATATCTAGCGAAGCATATCTTGACGAGATGTATCGAGGTACGAGGTCACGAGGGAGTCAAGCAATGGAGGGATGATGTACTCCACGGTGGCAAATGGCACCAGCGGTGGACCGTTCCAGGTGGAGGGAGATATGCCGTGATCACCGCTCTCAGCCGTGTATATACCGTAGAAAAAAACGAGGAATCTTCTACTGTTCAGTAGCTAAGTATAGGTGAGATTTTTACAATTTATGCTGATTCATACAGATTCCTTGACAGAAAGTCATACTGCACAGTCATACAATACAAACGTTTTTAGACTTAAGTATTACCTATACTCGTATAACTTCATTTGAAGTTATAAGTCACTCGTATCATTATTAATATTCATATCGTTTCGTTGTCTAAATTAAGCCCCGTGTACACGTCTGCGATATCGTCAGTAATGTCAAATCCGTATTATTTAGACGCTGACTAAGATGTCTACCTTTGCGTGTTTAAAACTAGACGATACAGTAACTTCCACCGTTCTCTGTCTTAAGTTAAGATAATTTATTTTCTTCTGCCCATCTTTAGAGCTTGGGATATCTCGTCTTTTTCAACTATCAACAACTAGCTTTTCAATATTATTATCACTAATAAAATAATTATGAAGATTTATATTGAAATGAGCCAACAGGTATATGGTCATACAACCTATATAGGTTTACTGACGCACTTGATACGTGGGGTGCGGGTGTGTGTACGTGAGACACACGTGGTGTGAATGGGTAATATGTACCGACGTGTTTGGACATGGGGGAGATACATTATACACAGGTGCACATGTGTATAAGTCACTTCATCGTGAGAAAATTTAAATTGATTGGAATCGTCATCGATTTATTTAAATATTGTATTTCCTGAGACAAGATTTTAGAAAAATAAGCGAAGAAGTTATTAATGCCAAATTGACTGTATTTCCATACCCCCAAGTAGTCCTGATTCTAAAGAATTATTACTACTTCAATTTATTATAATTTTTACTTGGTAAATACCACTATTTCTTAAAATTTATTGTGAGCGTATTCCAATCCATTCAGCATCACTACATAGTTTTATCCACTTTTATTTTATTTGACCAGTGAGCAAGTTTCGTCATTACCGATATTATCAGACTGATGGGAAGCTACACAAAATTTAAAATTGACAGTCTGTCGAAATACAATTGATTTGATTTGATTTCATAGAAATACAAAAATATATGATTTGACAGAAAAACAGAAATTCAGAATTACATATATTTGGCAGTTGACAGTTGATTTGTAGTCAGTGCGTTTTGCTATTTCACCATAAATACTCTGAATGACCATAATGGGCGTCGTAGATTCGGGAATAGGCCGAAAACAATATTCAGCTTGTTCCACGCAAGACTTTGTTCACCAATGAGGCACATTTTTGGTTAAATGGCTATGTCAATAAGCAGAATAGTCGAATTTTAAATGGAGAAAACCCAGAAGCCTTTGCCGAGATGCCCTTACACCTATTAAAGACACTGTTTAGTGTGCTTTGTGGGCAGGTGGAATCATTGGCCCTTATTTTTTTAAAGACGATGCCGGCCAGAATGTAACGATCAATGGAGAGCGCTACAGAACCATGAGTACTGACTTCTTCGTACCTCAGTTAAATGACATTGATGTGACAAACTGTGGTTTCAATAAGATGGCGAAACATGCCACACAGCGGGCGGCACCATCAATTTTTTGCGGGAAATTTGAATTTGTATACCTCTAAGACAAACACCCTATATAATCCATTTTTTTGGTTTTAAACCGCCTGGTTGAAAATGTTTTAAACTGCCTCTACATCTAGATAGGAGTCAGAAGTAGGAACGATGACTTCTGCAGTGTTTCCTGAAAGTCACAAAACACTACTACTACTACTGCTACTACCATCACGCCGTTTCCCCGCAGGGGTAGGCAGAAAGGATGGAACGCCACACTCTTCTGTCCTGACATACACTCCTCGCCTCCTTCACATCCATACATCTAGTCATACATGCCCTCCGATTACAAAACGTTACAAAATGCGACTATTATACCGAGTGACAGAATCTCATCTCCATAATAACGATTCGTCAAGCGTCGTATCCTTCCCCGTCAGGACTAGACATTCTCGGAGAAAGATAGGTATAGGTATATAGGTCCGCCAGAAAAACAACAATGAACCACATTTCGAGAACCATCGATTACGGCAGAATTTCTCAAACTGTGCTTTATAAGTATTCTGATATTAAATACTGGCAGCCGTTAATGATAATAACAATAATAATAAACATGTATGTAAATAATATGTTTTTAATTGTTTATTTTTTTTATCTATCATATTTTTATCATATCATTGTCATATCATTATCATATCATTTTAATATCATTATTATATCATTACCATATCATAACCATTCTATTATCATATCATTGTCACACTATTGTCACATCATTGTCATATCATTGTCATATCATAGTCATATCATTATCATATCATACTCTGGAGCCATATTATGTTTTAATTTATAAAATTATTATTGTAACGATTACAACAATTTGAGAAATCAAATATTTGTTCAAAATACTTGTTCACAAATCTGGATTATCTCCAACTATAGTGAGATTACTAGTGAAATTCTAGTGATCCAAGCACTATTTTTCGAAATTGAATCATATACATATACTGTATAGAACTTCCTAGAATTTGAGTAGTGTGGTTGTCAATCATGGGTAGAATTGGTAAATGTTACACGTGTGTAAAGTGATGTGTGTGGCGAATGTGAGAGGGAAAACAGGACGAGGACGACCGAAAAAGACTTCACGATCAGATCAATCAGAACCTAAAATCTGGCGGTGTCAAAAGTCTGCGTAATCGGAGGGCGTGTATGACTAGATGTATGGATGTGAAGGAGGCTAGGAGTGTATGTCAGGATAGAAGAGTGTGGCGTTCCATCCTCTCTGCCTACCCCTGCGGGGAAACGGCATGATGGTAGTAGTAGTAGTAGTAGTAGTAGTGTAAAGTGATCACTTGAACCAGCCTTAGCCCAGTATATGCCCAGACTTCCATATTCTTCTTCATTTGTCTTGAGATGTATTTTTTTATTTTAACAAGTAGTGCACATATATGTATATGCACATGTTGGGAGACCACGGGTGCTATATATGTGTAATATGTTGAGAAGCACCTCTCGACGTTAGGTCGGGTGGCTGCAGGAGGCGATAGACAGGGTCGCATGGGCCGACGCGAGACGGGAGTACGTGTCTGGAATCACTTAGCCCGCGGCGGGATGTGCGCGTCGAATCCCACAAACCGAATCCATACTTTGTTGACCGCTAACCGCTGCCTTACATAATAATATGGCCATGTATATCACCTATATACATAATGCCAAAATACATACACATATCGCTCACTCCTTTCAACAACGTCATATATCAAAAATCGTCAATTTTCAGTTGTTCATGTTTTCGGAGTGCCCAGAAAATGCACTATATCCCAGCAAAAGCAGCATATTTTTATCTTAATATTTACCCGTTACAGGGCAGAAAGTGTTGATTTTGTATTTTGAAGAAAATGTATTGTTTCATTATTTTTTTAAATATGCTTAATATTTTTCAAATGGAAAAAAAACCTTCAGGTTTTACATAAAAAGATCTGTTGCACAGTAAAAAGTTCAATAAGTGACTTGATATTTATTTTTAATACATTTATTTGATTTATTATGTTATTATATAAAAGCAAGTATAATATTAATTTGTTTGTTTATTATATGAAGGCACGGTGATGGATGAGTTTTGCACTTTAGGTACCAGTCCAGGGTAATATTAATTAAATATTACAGTAACAAACCACATGCTTATTTTGACCCCTCTTGGACTCGAACCCGGTATCTCTAGAATGATAGCCAGATGGGCTAACCGCTACACTATGGAAGCTCATTAAGAAGTATATGTTAGATGTATATTCGAAATTCCTATTAATTTTCATCTGAAAAATTCGTAAACCGCAACGAAAGGGGCTGCGTTTAAATTGATTTTATGAACGTGTGATAAAGATGGCAGTATACTAGAATTTTGTTGATTTTAACAAGTACTACGACAACTACCATCACGCCGGTTCCCCGCAGGGGTAGGCAGCGAGAATGGAATGCCACACTCTTCTATCCTGAAACACACTCCTCGCTTCCTTCACATCCATACGTCTAGTTCTACATTCCCTCCGATTAGGAAGACTTTTAACTGGATGAGCGAATATGCAGAGAATTAGGGTAGATCTTTTCTCTTTTTTAGTATGAACAATCCGTTGAAAATGAAATTTTAGCAGTATTTGTGAAGACGCGTATAAGAGTGTAAAGATATATTTGAATTTACATATAATATTTAACAATAAATAATATGGAAGATAGGTTTATGACGAAGTTATTTTATTAATTATTCTTGACAACACTCGTGTCATAAACAATGTTGAAAACATATACAAATACTCAAGCAAGTACATTATACCAACACAAATTCATCATTAAAAATACACACCAAATAATAATATAATAAACTCACACACACATCAAAAAACATATGGTAAAGCACATACGCACGCTGGCACTCAAAGCGTGGCGCGAGAAAAGTTTTTGAAAAGTCTAAATATTTTATAACCAGACAAAATGTGGAATTACCAGCACACTATAATTAAGGTCAAAGATGAAGAACCTACTATTGTAAATTGTAATCCCCGAGTATAAAAGATATTCTTTTGGATACCGATTTCGTACAGAACACAACTTTTTAAGCATGTAGCTAAGCTTGAACTAAGCTGGACGTAACTCAAGGACTTTTGTTTTTAACTAGCCGTACACAGCCACACGTTGCTGTGGCTTAGTCTAATTAAATGGAAAAGAAAGAAAAATAGAGCTTACATTTAAATCATGTTTAATTTCACAATTGCTTGAAAAGCAGTGAAAATATTAGAAATTTTTGAAACAACGTTGCAATCGAAACATTGAAAATGCTTATTAACAGCAGCTGTCAAGAAACGCGCTGTCCGCCACGAGGAATGTTTAATATTGCTTTAATTGTTTTTTAAAAACATGTTTTTCCTATCACAGGTAAAAACACTAGTAATAACTAGTGAAAACACGAGCGTATTCGCATAGAATATTGTGAAAAAATCGAAACAATTGGTAAATTGCTTTAGGAGATTTTGAACAAACGAACATTTTCATATTTATTTATATGTTTAGATGTATTCGAATGTATAGGTTTATTCGGATGCAACGTAGTGTAAATTTTTTTTTCAATCGGGAAATCCTTTACAATATTTAAGATTTTGAAAGAAAAGACACATAGTGGAAGCTACCCTTTGAATGATTATAAGTATTATTTTTTGACATCTCATCAAAGATGAAGAAATAACTCCTGTTATTGGAGATAATCCAGATTTTGTGAACAAGTATTTGGACACACTCAAAATGTTGTAAATAATAAGTAATAATTATTTTATTTTATAAAGCGCCATTTACGTAAAATATGTACTACCTCAAGAGAGTTTCACTATGATTGAATTGGGGATAAGGAGAATGTTGAAATGATTCAATGCGTTTAATAAATGCGTTTTTAGTGTTTTTGCTAAAGATCATCTCACCCTCACTGTTTTTAACTACTGGTGGAAGAGCATTCAACGCCCAATTCGTCTGGAATACACAGCTCTTTTAGATATTCTGGAGCCAGAGTTTTTTTTTGTTTGAATTTTTTTAGTAACATAAATTGTAAACATTTATTTAAATCACAATTTTAAACATATTTAAAAAAAAATGCAGAGACCCACCAAGCCACCTTGTGTGTCTTGTCGGTAGAGTTCTTTTTCAATACATTTTTGTTGTTTTTAACGATTTAACTTATATACAAAAAAAAAAAAAAAACAGAAAAATTAAGAATATAAACATTTTACAATTTTCATAAAATTAACTCTTGATCATTCACCCATTCCTTTATTTTGCCTTTTTCCCATATTTTATTTTATACTATTATATCAGTAAAAACGCCTCAAGCATTTTCCAGACCTAATATAAAGGGTACACTGGTAATTATTGGTACAGAAATCTCGGTATAGAATTCAGGCGGAAGCGGATTAATATTTGAGAAGCTGTGCGCGGAGACAAGTGTGGTGTTGTTATGTAAAACATCCAGTTTTCATTTGTCAGAACTGCCATCCAGTCGGCTGTCTACTTATCCGCAACACCCACCAGTGGCGTACACCAAATACTACCACGAGTTATACATGGACGACATATTCCACAAAAACGTTATCAATATCATTATCAATAACTGCCAAAATAAACATTTTGTATTCAGACTATTATTAGTACAAAAAATAAATACAGAAATGAGTATGTAACGAAGTAAACACATACATATATAGATATACTAGAGTGGAAATCGGAAAGAATCTTACGTATTTTTAATAGATTTATATTATCCACTGACACTTCGTGATGGAATTGCATTTGTAATATATTATTAGATTAAAACCAATATTTTTAGCTTTTCCACTTTATTTTTATTTGACCAGCGACCGGGTTTCGTCGTTACCGACATCATCAGACTGGCCACTAGTCTGATGATGTCGGTAACGACGAAACCCGGTCGCTAGTCAAATAAAAAATAAAGTGGAAAAGCTAAAAATATTAGTTTTAATCTAATAATATGAATCTTACGTATTATATATTTTCATGAGGATCTCTGCTAAATGAAAAGCTGATTCTGTTGAGAGCTCACGTATGAAAGATCGTGTCGAATAAAGGATGTTTTCCAAAAAAAGAGTACTTATGGGTAGAATTCAATTTTTTTTTTTTTTAATTATAAATGAAATTTTACGATTTTTCCGTAGTTGTGAGAGTACAAAAAAGTGAATACATTAAAATATGCTCTCGTATGTTATTTTGTGCGTTTATTTTTTATACACCATTAATAAAAAATATGTACTTATATCTAGTTTAATTATCTTTAGTGTATAGATCTACAAATAATATCTGAAAATGAAAAAAAAAAATAAAGAATACAATTAAAATATTTAAAAAAATAAAATGTATTACCAACAAACATTAATAACAAGTCCCTCTCCAAGCACAAGAGCTCAGTCTCTTTATAGGAGAGAACTGCGTTTTTAATTTTAAGATTGTAGTAAGTAGAAATGTTGAGAAAATGAATTAAAATTATTTAAAAAAACATATTAAATATAAATAAAAAATGTTATACGAAAGACACGCACGGAGATGGCCGAAGAGAAACAGCGACCTAAGTCGCTCTTAAAGGAAGCGGTGACTTATAAATCACCGTCACCGGTATACCGGTCCCTTAAAAATCGCTGTGAACCTCATCTATACCCTATACAGCAAAAAAGATTTAGTAGAAGAAACGAACTGAAATACATTTTCACAATTCGTTGTGTCGTAGACGCTTTCAAATAATTTAAAACAGTTTTGAAACGTTATATTTGCTTCAAAATGGTTTTATACAACTATATGCATGAGTTTAGAACACGTGTTACAAAGAAACACGTTTTTAATTATTTTAAATCTTAAAAATATTTTTTTAGTTTATTTTTGACGTGACGCCTTTGGCGCTTGTTTGGACTTCGTAAACAGGACCCTGAATCCCCTTTCTGGCCCATTGCAAAGAAGGGATGCGAGGAAACATAATATACATTCTAAAACACACGCGTAATGTAAATATTATTATCATTTCTTCTCTATATTTCAACATTTTAAAAGCAATCATACAAATATTCCGTCAAAGTACACTAAAATATTTTTAAACATATTTACGAGAAAGGTCAGGAGTCGTAATAATCGTCGGGTATCTATGAGGAGATGCATGAATGTAGAAGAGGCAAAGAATGTTTGCAAAGACAGAGTGGTGTGGCGTTCGATTCTCTCTGCCTACCCCTGCGGGGAAGCGGCGTGATGGTTAGTTAGTTAGTTAGTCACGAGAAAATTTATCAGTAGAATTTTTTTTCGAGACGAATGTAGTTGGAAATAGAAGCAGAGAAAGACTGAGGAAAACTCGGAATGATCAAGTATTAAAAATAAGTTAAAAAGGTTAGGTCAGTAGTCGGGATAATCGGCGGTATGTATGAAGATTCTCATGAGTGCAAAAGAGGTGAAGAATGCTAATAAAGCCACACTAATGTGGTGTTCTATTCTCTCTACCTACACCTGCGAGAAAGCATCTTGATGGTTAGTTAGGAAGTCTGTTTTACAATAAATAGGTATGAAATGAAAAATAAATGGTACCATCAGGTATGTCAAATACTTGAAAGCGGCCGGGTGAGGAGTCGTAATAATCGTCGGGTATGTATGAGGAGATGCATGAATGTAGAAGAGGCAAAGAATGTTTGCAAAGACAGAGTGGTGTGGCGTTCGATTCTCTCTGCCTACCCCTGCGGGGAAGCGGCGTGATGGTTAGTTAGTTCGTTAGTTAGTTAGTTAGAAATTAATAAATTTAAACTTTATTTTGAATATTGAAAGCATTAACTTTGGGGATTATTTTACTATTATTTGGAAAAAAAAAAGACTTTGTTTTGTTGTTATAAAACAAACCTTGAAGAGGGCAACAGGTTGTTGCCGAAACTAGTTGGTTTTTAATAAAAAAAGTGAGCGGATCAAAAGTCTTTTAATTTCTCCAAATAATAAATTTAAATTATGTAACTTTATTCTTTTACTTATAAATATTACCAGGGCCCGGGTTTCGAAGTTGCTGACATATTCAGACTAGGTCATCACCCTGACAATATAATTTAAATAAATAAGTGAAAAAAATCTTTTTAATATGTGTTTCAATATTTTGTTGAAATTCAGTTCCACTAACATATTATGTCAGTAGACAATTATCTTAATAATAGTAATCTCTAAACTGCTTAAATCGAGTAAAAATGACATGATTTAATTTGGTTAAAATGTTACTACTACTACTACCACCATCACGCCGTTTCCCCGCAGGGGTAGGCAGAGAGGATGGAACGCCACACTCTTCTGTCCTGACATACACTCCTCGCCTCCTTCACATCCATACATCTAGTCATACATGCCCTCCGATTACGCAGACTTTTGACACCGCCAGATTTTAGGTTCTGATTGATCTGATCGTGCCAAGTCTTTTTCGGTCGTCCACGTTCTGTTTTCCCTCTCACATTCGCCACATATATTTTCTTAGTCATTCTCTCGCTATCCATTCGCTCCACATGTCCATACCACTGCAAAGAGCTCTTCCTAATCTTTTCAATTATCCCTCGTTCAGCCTTACATTCCTTTCTTATATCGTTATTTTTAATTCTGTCATACAATGATTTTCCACACATTCGTCTGAGGGAGCGCATTTCAACAGCGTTCACTCTGCTTTCATCCACCTTTTTTTTTTTTTTCGGTTAAAATGTTTATTTAATTTTATTGCTTTGGCAACCCTGGTTTGAATTTGACGTGGTAAAAACATTATATTATTATGAATAGTGAGGAAAAACTACAATAAACAGTATTATCATTGTGCTGGGTGTTGTGGTGAGAGTGGGCACACAATATGTGTCTAACCTAACCTTAATGGTTCATCAATAATGTACCAGATAATAGGCGGCGGCCATTTTGACGTACTCATCAAACTGCTTATCAGCGCATTATTCACATTATTTTATTTTATTCTTGTATAAATTAATGTAAAAAATATAGTATTTTTTCCAAAATAAAAATACTTTGCATTTAATTTACGGCAAAACCATAAAAGATATGACAAAATGATTTGGAAATATTGAAAGCTGTCCTACCGCATTCCCAGATATGATACAAAAGCATCTAGGCTTCCTAACAGACCTCTAGCAATCTTATAGAAAATGTGAAAGAAAATTGTATCCTGATTTTACTTTACATTTTAAATGTTTCCAATATCCCTGTCACTGCCAATCTAAATAAATAAATGCAAGTTTGTAAAACCAACACCAAATTTTCTTGAAGTGCCGCGGTGTAGGCAGTGATGTAGAAATAAATTAATCTTAATACATTTACCTCCAAAACAAGATACATACAGTTTAATACAATAAAAATAAGAAATAATTTGGATAATACAGCGCCATTTTCGTAAAATACTACCTCAATGACGTATCACTGTGATTGAATTGGGGAAAAGGAGATAGTGGAAATCAGTAGTCAAACAAATGCGTTTTTTGTCTTTTTCTAAAGGTCATCTTACTCGGAAATAATAGAGATCATCTCCGTAGTGTAATAGTAATCGCTATCGTACTGCAGGTCCCGGGTTCGATTCCCAGGGTGGGGGGTCTATATTAGGTTAATATTACTCTGGACTGGTACCTGAAGCGGAGGGCTGATCGTCATTACTTCGTGTGTTAACGATCAACACTGCGTTTATAAGATACAGTGCCCTATGGACCATCGGGTGCGGATAAGGGTTTGAAGAAGAAGAAGATCATCTCACTCTCAGTGTTTCTGACCATTGTTGGAAAAGCATTCCACGCCATCGGACCCATAACAACAAAGACACGCTCGCCAAATTTAGTTCGCTGGTATGATCGAGCTGGTAAGATCACTTTACCCGTAGTAGTTGAAGCCGATTGAAGCGTGAGACGTGTATCAACAAATTCGTCTAGAATACACAGCTCTTTTAGATACTCTGGAGCCGTATTATGTATTGAGTAGACATATAATGAAATAACTGGATGAGCAGGATAGCGGGAGTGAGGATTGACCTTGTACACTTTTTGCGTGTATTTTTCGTTACAAGGTCAAATATTATTCTCCTTCTCCTTCCTGCTAAATCTATTATATTATATCATACCCTTCTTTTAAATCTCTGAATATTTTTTAATAGTTTTATAACATAAATGTGGAATTGTTTAATTGGCTTTTTTTTAACGTAACTATTTTTGTTAATGTAATGTAATGTTTATTATTGTTAATGTAACCATTATTTATTATATAATTTTTTATATGTAAGCTGTACAATTCCCGAACAAATAAAATAAATAAAATAAAATTAACAGTATTTGCGAATACTGGTAAAAAAGCGCATAATTAATCGAAAAAAATCAACCTCACAGCCTAGTATTTGCATAAATATTTACATACATACTTATATGCCAAAAGAAGGCTGTAAAACAATTTGTATGTATGTTATTATTTATATGCCATATACTAGGTGTATATACATTATGTATTTATTGCACAGTAAATTTCGTCCGCCTTTTAACCTTGGAAGTACAGGGAAGTGATCTTTGTGTTGATTTTATTATAATAAGTACTTACACAATATTATTTTAATAGATAAAGAATCAAATATTAAAACATCATATCGAGTCAACGAACTATAAACTGGATTCATAAAAGATAAAAAATGAATTCATTGGACTTAACCTTTAGAGATGTTAAACCAGGATGCATACACACATACACACACACACACACACACACACACACACACACACACACACACACACACACTTGGTTTTTCAGGAGAACGTTTTTAATGTTTAAAAATATATTACAATTTATTAAAAATACATATCAAGCCACTAATTGAACTTTTTACTGTGCAACAGATCTTTTTAGGTATAACCTGTAGGTTGTTTATCCATTTAATAAATATTTAGAATGTTTAAAAAAATAATTAAACAATACCTTTTCTTCAAAATGTAAAAACAACACTTTCTGCCCTGTAGCGGGTAAATATTAAGTTAAAAACATGCCGCTTTTGCTGGGATATAGTACATTTTATGGGCATTCCGAAAACATGCAAGACTGAAAATTGACGATTTTCGATTTACGACGTTCTTGAAAGGAGTGAGCGACATGTTAAAGAAGTATTTTCTTTGATAAGTGACTTCTAGACAGTTCCACAGTGTGGATAATGTACATAGTATGTATAATACATTGTAAAATCGTGAATACCCCATAAAAATCGAATTCGCCGGTCATGTGTTGATTATTTTGTTCATGCGCGACTCGGTGATAAGCGTGTTATTATATTTTGAATGTCGTTATCAAGTCCCAACGGCTCCGGGCGTCCCGGGCGTCCCGAGAGTCCCACAGGAGGAACGTGACCGGGCCTTTATCGCGCTCGTTACTGCGTACTGGCGATGGCGGCACTCGAGCTGATACGAGTATCACAACACGTCGTTAGAGAACCAACAGTATTGTATTGCATTGTGCTTTGTTCTGTTATCGCATTAAACTTACAGGGGAGTCCATACTCAAAGCCCACATGCGAATAAACCCTTTTTTTATTTAAGTTTTACTTCATAAATTATTTATTTAAACTTTATGCACAGAAAAGAAATAAAAGTACATTGGCGGGCTTATTTCTAAAAAGCAATATCTTCCAACCAACCAAAAACAGACTAGTGATATTGATGAAAACATTTGATACCATAAATAGCTGTTTGCAATCAGAGGGTGTATAGTATTTGAACATTTAAAAAAACATAAATATCGGTTTTTGAAAATGACGGAATGCATCGATATACGTGTCACAATACTATCTTACTAACTAACTATCCGTCAAGCCGCTTCTCCGCGTGAGTAGGCAGAGAGAATAGAACGCCACAACTCTGTCTTTGCAATCATCATTCGACTCTTCCACGTTCATGCATCTCCTCATACATACCCGCCGATTATTTCGACTCCTAACCAGATCTGTGTCACATAGATTTGAAGAAAAAGTGGTTTTTACTAAATGGAAAGATACGGAAGAGGCCCATATCTAGCAGTGGAGGATAGAGGGTTCATGAAGAAGAAGAAGAACAAGTAAAAAAAATTGTTAGATATTATCAAAATGTGACTGTCGAATCAATTCATGAAACAAACAAACCTTTTTAGGCGATTTTTCGATCATCGATAATTGGACGAGAATTGAGACGAAAATTACAAGACGCGTTACGTTTACTAGGCACATTTCGTTACATGAGAGAGAAAAAGATATAACGTAGAGAGATAGAAAAAAGAGCTGTAATACATTCCTTAATTAATGTTTTACTTGGTAAATACCACTATTTCTTAAAATCTACTGTGACACGTGTTTCGATGCATTCCGCATCATTTTCAAACACCGTATGATGCGGAATGCATCGAAACATGTGTCACAGTAGATTTTATGAAATAGTGGTATTTACTAAGTAAAACATTAATTAAAAATGGATAGATTTTTTTAAGTGACCAACGAATCAATTAATGAAATAATATATTCCAACTAAAAGTAAGTAAGTATATGAAATTTCTATTTTTGTCGTTGGTTTCCTATACTCGTATATTATTGCACATGGATACAGACATATTGAAAGCTGTCCCACCGCATGCCCAGATCTGATACAGAAGCATCTAGGCTTCCTGACAGATCTGCTCTTGCTAAGCAATTTTTTTTTTGAACTAAGTTGCGAAATTTATTGAAAATGTGAAACAACATAAAATTGTATCCCGATTTTACTATGAATTTACATTTAAAAGCTTTCAATATACCTGTCACTGCCAATCTAAATAATACAAGGCTGTAAGTCCATCACCAAATTTTCTAGAAGTTCCCCAGTGTAGGCAGTGAAAGGGATTAGTGTTTAGTACAATTAGTCAGCTAGATCCGTCATGGATACAGACAATGTAATGATTTTGTAAAACAAAACTAAATAACCAGTGACTACTTACTTCAGTATTTTAGATTTAATCATTGAAGGCTAATAGTGCCAATCATTGCACGAAATTTAATACGCATATTGCGTATTTTTAACTTTGTGTATTTAGTGCTTTCTTTGTCAGTTCAAATATCTTCAGGATTTATGAATACGGACATATTCCGTTTATCTTTGTGCCGAATTCATCAGTAAATCATGGCACCTTTTCGCGTGGCCTTCTACATCTCCGCATTCTGAATGCTATATTTTAGTACCAGAAATCAACGAATCACTGACGTTTTCTGTTTACTAATGTTTTGTTTTACAGCCTCTACGCGCGCTACGCCGATTGAATTATTTATTCTGACCATAAGGAAACGATCTTTAAGATTTAAGCATGAGGAAAATTTAATTATCGCGCGATGTTTTTATTGTCATTCTAACCTTGAGACTCTTTGACTTGCGTTTTTACTTGTATTTCTTACCGCTCAGATCAAAGTCAAGAACACCAACTAGACAAACGATATTTATCTTTTTTCTTCTTCTTTTTTTGGTTATTATCTGCACCCAATGAAGCATACGACGTTGTGTCAGCTTGATGCAATATTAAGCTGATTGTTAATTATATGATATGAACGAAACTTAATCAGTTCTGCGCTTCAGGTACAAGTATAGGGTAATATTAAATACATATTAGCGTGAAGATTATGAGTTGAAACGAGATTATAATGAATACGGAAAAAAACGGTAAGTTAATGAGGAGAAAAAATATGAGGCGAATGTAGTTGAAAAAAGAAACAGAGGAAGACCGAGGAAAACTTGGCACGATCAGGTATGTCAAATACTTAAAGGGGCCGGGTCAGGAGTCGAAATAATCAGCGGGTATGTATGAGCAGATGCATAACTGTGTAAGAGGCGAATAATGTTTGCATCGACAGAGTGGTGTGGTTTTTTATTCTCACTGCCTACCCCTGTGGCGATGCGGCATGAAGATTAGTAAGTTAGAGAATATTTTCGTATAGCCTTCTGGGACTCGAATCCAAGACTTTGAGCACTGCAGCCAAATGCTCCAACCACTACACTGCGGAAGCGGACTAATTGAGTTTGCTCAAATATATCTATTCATTTATTTATGACAGAAAACAAGGCACAATTGAAACAGGGTGAAAAGTAAAATTTCAACCAAGAAAAAAGGCATTTAAAACAGAAAAAAAGTATGAAGTATTTATTATAAATAGTATAGAAAAAATAACCTCCATAGTGTAGTGGTTAGCGCGCTAGGCTACCATGCTGCAGGTCCCGGGTGATTTTTCTGTCTAATATGTATTTATTTAATATAACCCTGGACTGGTACATAAAGCGGAAGGCTAATCACCTTTCCTTCGTATATTTAACGATTAAGATAACACTGCCTCTATACGATGCAGTGCCCTATGCACCATTGGGTGCGGATAAGGGTTAGAATTTAGAGAATAGAAATATTTTTATTTAAACGTTACTAAAATATTAGCATATCGTAGTCATACAGGAGAAAGTGACAAAGTGCACTTTTTACGAAAACGTGATCATTGAATATTTGATATCTGACTAACTTAATATTGCCCTGAAAAAAATCCCAAATTATTTTTAACTTGAAAGTATAATATATTGACTTGTTAAAAATTACTAACTGCATTTATGTTTATTTTGTTGCCAAGCAAAAGTGACTAAAATGGCCCTCCTGAACATTTTACGTTTTGTTAGTTGGTCACTTTCTCCTGTACGACTACGATATATATATTTTTTGAAGTATTTGTTGATTTTCGTAAAAGAGCGAACGAAATGGGATTAAGGAATTTGGTAAAGAGACATCGTGTCTACTATATTGTTGAAAAAAAAGATAGAAACCATTACGGTCCACTTCAAAGAAATGGATTGGCAGTAGTCCAAATATTCTAATACTCCTTCCACCAAAATACGCCTCCATGAGTACAACTTTTAAAGTACACTCACCTTTACTTCTGACGTCTCACCTGGTCCAGTGTTGTTATGCTAATTTTAGAGAATTGTCATTTTAAAGTATTAATATCTGACATTGTTGTTACTGTTTTCCTGATATTTATATAAAAAAAACAAAAAGAAACGCCCCATACTTACTTATTTGCGCGCAAAAAAACAAATGTCAATATTAATTTCTGTATTATATTTGTCCGCCTCCGTGGTGTAATAGTCAGCACGCTCGGCTACCGTTCCGGAGGTCCCGGGTTCGATTCCCAGGGGTCAAATAAATATAAGTGATTTTTTAACTCTATTATTTATTTATTCAATATTACCCTGGACTGGTACTTGAAGCGGAGAGCTGATCACCTTTCCTTCATGTGTTAACTAACGATCAAGATAACACTGCGTTTATATGATGCAGTGCCCTATGCACCATCAGGGGCATGATGGTTGTGGTGATTTTCTTTCTTCAGCCCGAGGTCTCAACCGTTGAAATTCAGTTCACCGCAGGGGTAGGCAGAGAGAATAGAACGCCATATCACTCTGCATTTGCAAATGTTCTTCGCCTCTTCCACATTCATGCACCTCCTCATCCATACCTATTGATTACTTCGACTCCTGACCTGACCGCTTTCAAGTATTTGACATATCTAATCATTGCCAAGTTTTCCTCGTTCTTCCTCTGCTCCTTTATCCAACTATGTGTTGCATTATATGCTTACCTGACTACGCATACACAAAAATACGCTTGCCCAAGGATATGCGGAAAGGATATAACGCCAAACTATCAAAATATATGTGCATGCATTGGGATTTTGAAGAATGCCACACTCATAGTTATCTTCCTTGGTGATAAAAACTGTAAAGTAAATTATAAAATAAATCTGTATCGATAGTTAAAACGTGAAATTTATTAATGACGCAAAGAAAAATGTGAGATGTCCTAGTCTTGAAGTGTAGGTGTTATTTATCTCCTAAGGAAGTAATATTGGTATTAAGGATAAAGCGGATTCGAGTAGGCAAAAAAAGAAAAATGCAAACGATAGCCATCAATTCAAATTATAAAAACGTTATAAAACGATTTATTAAAAAAAATATATATCTTGACTATTGAATAATATTATACGAGTCAGTCAAATTCGAAAATCGATAAGTCCATAAAAATCTATTAGAAAAAATAGTCCATTTTTACACATATCGCTCACTCCTTTCAACAACGTCATAAATCAAAAAACTTAGTTTTTCAGGAGATCGTTTTTAAAGTTTAAAGCTATAATACTATGTAATAAAAAAAATATCAAGCCCCTTATTGAACTTTTTGCTGTACAAAATATCTTTTTAGGTAAAACCTAAAGGTTTTTTCTCCATTTGAAAAATGTTTAGTATATTTAAAAAAAAATAAAAAAATAAGTACCTAATACCTTTTATTCAAAATGCAAAAACAACACATTCTGCCCTGTAGCGGGTAAATATTAAGTTAAAAATATGCCGTTTTCGCTGGGGTATAGTAAATTTTCTGAGCATTCCGAAAACATGCCCAACTGAAAATTGACAAGCTTTGATATATGACGTTGTTGAAAGGAGTAAGCGATATGTAGTAAATATACTAATAGTCGATATACTTTTTATTCCGACAATTATTCTGACTTCAGACCTGACCACATTCAAGTATTTGAATTTCATAATCATGCTAAATTTTTATCGGTATTCCTCGATGTAAAATATAATAATAGTAAATGGGGAAATTTTGAAACAGGTAGATAATTTCGTATATTTTGGAAGTATGTTTTCTAGGGATGGAAAGAATAATAATCATATAGAAAGGGCAGTGACTGCTGGGAACAGAGTGAATGATTGACTGGAATAAGTTATAGCAAATAAAACCCTATTAGCGAAAGCTTAACTGGCTATTCACAATGCAGTCCTGGTTCCAACCTGGTAAATACTATTTCTATAAATCTATGTGTCCGCCTCCGTAGTGTAATGGTCAGCACGCTCGGCTACCGTTCTAGAGGTCCCGGGTTCGATTCCCAAGGGGGGTAAAATAAATATAAGTGATTTTTTCACTGTAATATTTATTCAATAATACCATGGACTGGTACATGAAGCGGAGGGCTGATCTGATCACCTTTCCTTCATGTGTAAACGATCAAGATAACACTGCGTTAATATGACACAGTGCCCAATGCACCATTGGGGTGCGGATAAGGGTTTTATTATTATTATATGAAAAATCTATTGTGACACGTGTTTCACTCACTACGTCTCTCAAGGACACAAATCTATACTTTAGACTTAGCTTCACATACGGTGTTTGAAAATGATGCGGAATGCATCGAAACTCGTGTCACAATAGATTTTAAGAAATAGTGGTAATTACCAAGCAAATCTGTAATTATTATTATTATTGCATATTTGCGATATGCATAAAGTTGTTTTTTCAAAACTACGGAAATGGAGGTGTTCGCTGTTGAAGTTAACCGATGTTTATAATAAATATTAATTATTTGTATGACCTAGACAACGGCTCTCATATAGATACCTACATATGTACTAGTTAGCACGAGTGCCTAGCGTATAAATAATGATTAATCTCTTTTAAACGAGACTTATTACTATCGATATTAATTATAAATTTAAATAAAATAACAAACCTTGGGCCATTGGTGAAATGCACTGATGAAAAAATCTTATACGTTGTTTATCGATTTTTTATAATATCATTATTTTAATAAAACTGCGTCGTGGATTGGTTCCGCTATATATTTCCTAAGTACAATTCAAGCTCTTTGCACTTACTAACCCGGAACACTTAAATAACGCTTGTTTTCTAGAACCAAGTCAAACTCATTTTAACATACATAATTAGCAAATCCAAAATCATGGTTTTTGAAAGAGATGAATGTAGATCTGAGTGTGAAATATTGGTAAATGGGGAGATTTTGGAACAGGTAGATGATTTCGTATATTTGGGTAGTATGTTTTCTAGGGATGGAAAGATTGATAAAGACATAGAAAGGAGAGTGAATGCTGGGAACAGAGTAAATGGTGCACTAAAATCAGTTTTAGCAAATAAAATCTATCAGCGAAAGCTAAACTGGCAGTACACAATGGAGTTCTGGTTCCAACCCTTATGTATGGAATCGAAGCATGGAGTTGGCAAAAGAAGGATGAAAGCAGACTGAATGCAGTCGAAATGCGATCCTTCAGACGAATGTGTGGCAAAACGATGTTTGATAGATGTTCGAATGATGAAATAAGGAAATAATGTAAGGCTGAGATAAGCATTATCGATAAAATGACAAAGAAAGATGTGTTGAGATGGTTTGGACATGTGGAACGTATGAGTGGAGAAAGAACGGTTAAACAAATTTATGAGGCGAATGTAGTTGGAAAAAGAAGCAGAGGACGACCGAAGAAAACTTGGTACAATCAGATATGTCAGATACTTGAAAGCAGCCGTGTCAAGAACAAGTATTTGGACACACTCAAAATGTTGCAGACATCTATTTAGTTTTTTTTCACATATATTCTATTTGACCAGTGAACGGGTTTCATG
This sequence comes from Brachycentrus maculatus, assembly GCF_059751285.1. NCBI lineage: Eukaryota > Metazoa > Arthropoda > Insecta > Trichoptera > Brachycentridae > Brachycentrus > Brachycentrus maculatus. Next base: position 235,929 of record NW_028280869.1, on the reverse strand, counting down.
GTTATCGACATTATCAGATTTAATATCTCAACATAGTGACACGTGTATAGAGTGATCACCTAAACCAGCCTATGGTTTTAAGTCCTGTAAATACACAGACTTCAGAATTCTTCTTTTTGAGATGTACAAATGTAATTTTACTATTTCTATGGTGTATCAGGAAAATACGGCAAGTAGGTAATTAGTATGGTTTAGGCAAGTATCCATAGTGTGTCCGCCTCCATAGTGTAATGGTCAGCACGCTCGGCTACCATTCTGGAGGTCCCGGATTCGATTCCCAGGGGGGGTCAAATAAATATAAGTGATTTATTCAATATTACCCTGGACTGGCACCTGAAGCGGAGGGCTGGTCACCTTTCCTTCATGTGTTAACGACCAAGATAACACTGCGTTTATATGCAGTGCCCTATGCACCATTAGAGTGCGGATAAGGGTTTGAAGATGAAATAGGTAAGTATTAGCATTTTCATACTAAAGAGGCGATACCACAGATCATTGGTCGCATGTTTATTAATTGTGTTTGATTGTCCTTGGCAGTTGAGGTGTCGGTCGGTTCTTCCTGATCCTGATGCAAGTATAGAGGCGCAGGGTGAACGCTCGCGCCGCACAAAGCCTGGCGCGCGGCCAAGGTTAGCGAGCCGCCATGTGTGTACGAGCGTACGTACTGCGCACCGACTGCTGACTCCTGCGCTCCGGGTACATTCTAGATACGCGGACACTCACTGCACTGTGCAATTTGTCACGCAGATGAAGGAACTGGCATGCAAACGATGAAAGACTCAAAATCCGCGATGCATCACCAATTATCTGGGCGCCGCCTTCCCGGACTACTTGCCAAGAGTTGGAAAGATGCCGAATCCAGTAGCAGATCAACCATCATTTGGCCAACTTGTCCGAACAAAGAAAAAATGACGAATATAGAGGCAACCTAAATACAAAAGAATCTTCACATTTTTGACATATCGCTCACTCCTTTCAACAACGTCATATATATTTTTTAAAAAACTTGTTTTTTTTAGCAGATCGTTTTTAAAGTTTAAACATATAATAAAATGTATTAAAAATAAATCGTAGTCATACAGGAGAAAATGACTAAGTGCATATTTTACAAAAACATGATCATTGACTGTTTGATATCTTTCTAGCTTAAAATTGCCCTGAAAAAAATCCCAAAGGATTTTAAACTTGGAAGTATAGTATATTGACTGCATTAATATTTATTTTCTTACCAAGCGAAAGTGACTTAAATGGCCCTCCTGAACATTTTACGTTTTGTTAGTTGGTCATTTTCTCCTGTACGACTACGAAATATCAAACCACTTATTGAAAATTTTACTGTGCAACAGATCTTTTTAGGTAAAACCTAAATGTTTTTTTTTCATTTATTAAATATTTAGTATACTTAAAAAAATAATAAAATGAAAAAATGCCTTTTCTTCAAAATGCAAAAACAACACTTTCTGCCCTGTAGCGGGTAAATATTAAGTTTAAAATATGCCGCTTTTGTTGGGATATAGTACATTTTCTGGACATTCCGAAAATACGCAAAACTGAAAATTTACGATTTTTGATAAATGACGTTGTTGAAAAGAGTGAGCGATTGTATGCGCGTGTGAGGTTAATGGAAACATCCCTCTGCCTGGCCAACCTCAAGGTAGACGATCCCCGAGCAGTCCACCAAAGAGATGGATTGACAGCTGGGAATTGACATCGCAGGAGTCTAATCACTCTCTGACATAGTAGAGAAGGCCAAGAACAGCAAAAAAGACTCGACATGATTAAATCATGGTGAGATTTCTTGAATCGTCGGGTATGTATGAGGAGATGCATGAATGTAGAAGAGGCAAAGAATGTTTGCAAAGACAGAGTGATGTGGCGTTCGATTCTCTCTGCCTACCCCTGCGGGGAAGCGGCGTGATGGTTAGTTAGTTAGTTAGTTAGAGATTTCTTGAATGTTTTTTGTTTTTTTTTTAAATTTTATAAACTTTACTGTGAGATTACCAAAATGTTATCTTTAAAAAAATGTTATTAACTGTACGTATGCAGTGCATTGCAGATGAAAAAAAGGGTATTATAAATTTACATTTTAAGAGCTACTTTTCATATCGATTATTGGGTGGTCCAATTTAGTTGATTAGTTTAGGTTTACTTCAGTTAATTTAAATCGATATCGTCTGTAAAAATCACACATACATGTCCAACAAATTCTTTCTAGCGAATGTGTATCAAAATTTAATTATGTATAACATATGTATATGAATTTTCCTGTGTCGGTGGCCGAATGTACGTATACGAGTATTTATATACCTCAATTAATTGTGATTGGGAACAAAAAATTACCAATTACGTTTCAATCTTTCAAGACTATCACATGAAGAAAATGTTTATGGTTTATCATTCATCAACATATGGACGTATCATTATTTTTAGCTATATCTTGGTTCATAAGTAACTACCCAAACCAACTATGTCTTTGCTAACATTCTTCCCCTCTTTCACATTCATTCATCTTTGGATAACCACACCTAAATGAATGTACAATAGTTTAAAAAGAAGCAAAGGAAGACATAGAAAAACTTTTTTTGATCGGGTTCGTAAATACTTGAGATATCTATCAGCTAATTCGTCTGTAATGCACAGCTATTTCAAATACTATGGCTCCATATTGTGCGTTAATTTGCAGGTTTTTCTAACCTTGATGTAAAGTAGGAGACCAAGAAAACTTGGTATGATCAGGTAAGTCAAATTTTTTAAAGCGGCCGGGCACCTAATTCTAGTGATAATTTCTAAAATGATAAAGCTAAACGCATTTGAATTATGAAATTTTGTATCAATTGTTATTATTTTTGTTTATTGTTATTATTAAAAATAATACTTGACACTGGCAGAAACATCCTTTCACTGGGTGAATCTCAAAAAAAAGGAGTCTAAATAATCGGCGGGCATGTAAGAGAAGATGCATGTTTGTATGTTGAAAAGGCGAAGGATATTTGTAAAGATAGAGTAGTGTGGCGTTCTATTCTCTCTGCCTACCCCTATGGGGAAGCAGTGTATGGGTAAATAGTTAATTTATGATAATTTTAATGGTAGGACAGAATACATAATTCGAAGCAATCAGGAAATTGATTTAATTTCTTTGTTCCTTTGTCATAAATAATTTTGGTAAGACTGCGTATATTCTTGACACGTGTAACGACACGTTTGAAATATATAATATTATAAAAGGTACATAATTCTCCCTTTGCCCTTGCGTTATTCATAACTCACAAGATCGTGAAAACATTCGCAGTAAATATAATAATCAATAAATAAGATCGACGCTTCAAAACGAAATGGTGGTAAGCGAATACTTTCTTAAATATTTTTTTTGTTGATATTTCAACACAGATGAAGAAAAATATGAAAGACTAGGCATTTAAAGGACTTACGACCTGTTACACGCTGGTTTGAACGATCACTTTGTACACGTGTAACATTCACTGTAAATGTATGTAAGTGTATTTGACAGAACGTAAGCCCTGTAAATACCCAGATTTTAATATATTTCATTAATTCTTAACTTGTCACTTTGTGGTGATATCTATCCATTTTTCATTAATGTTTTACTTGGTAAAAATCACTATTTTAAAAATCTATCGTGACTTAAATACTCGTACCACCAAGAAATATGTAGCACTATCTCTTAAAATCTATCATAAAGTGTTTGAAAATGATGCGGAATGCATCGAAACACGTGTCATAATAGATTTTAAGAAATAGTGGTGTTTACGAAGTAAAACTTTAATTAATAATTTGATATTTTTCTTCATCTTTATCTTGTAATATCTTTACAAAATTTTGAGTGTGTCCAAATACATGTTCACAAAATCTGGATTATCTCCAATTACAGGAGTTATTTTCATATTATTTTTTGACATCTCATCAAAGATGAAGAAGAATATGGAAGTCTGGGGATTTACGGGGCTGACGACCGTCATAGGCTGGTTTAAGTGATCACTTTACACACGTGTAACATTCACCAATTCTACCCGTTATTGACAACCACTCTTGGAAGTTCTATATATATGAACCAATTTAGAAACCTTGTTCTTGAATCACTAGAACTTCACTAGAGACATCTATTGGTGAGATGTAAAGAAGCTTTTTACTAAGCAGAAACTCTAAAAAGTGTGTAAAGTGATCACTTAAACCAGCCTATGATGGTCGTAAATGCCCAGACTTCCATATTCTTCTTCATCTTCGATGAGATGTCAAAAAATAATTTGTAATATCTTGATGTAAATAACTCCTATGTGGAGGAAAATCTAAAATTTGTGAACAAAAATTTGGACACACGAAATATTATGAATACTTTCTTAGTTTATAAATATTATTTGTGAAAAATCACCATTATATTTTGTATATTCTGATAAATTTTAACATACATACTTCCTAAATAAATGAAATCATCTACATGTTCCATAATTGCTATCGGGGTAAATGGCGCTTATATAGTTTTCGGTTTTTAGTGTCGATATTATAATGAAGGCATGTGTGCGTATATTAGATATTCTCGTACGGGTGACGGAAATGGCCGGGCGGGGACGCGAACGCGGAAAACTCCACGAATAGTCGATCACCTTGAATGCTCAGCTCAAACGCTAACCACAAACGCTTACTAAGCGAACAGGACCTGCCTATACACTCGTAGCACGACGCACTACACACTGCGCTGCGCTGCCGCACAACACCTACTTCATTATGCTCAGCGATTTATATTTCCTCTGTTATAAATGACAAAACAACGGAGTGCTGGTTCCAACCCTAATGCATAGAAGTAAAGCATGTGGAGTTGGCAAAATGACGATGAAAGTAGACCGAATGCAGTCGAAATGCGATCTCTCAGACAAAAAGCTAAAATTAAAACAATTTTATCATTTTTTTTTAAATTCCTTATCCTTACACCCAATGATGCATAGGGCACTGCATCAGTATAAACGTAGTGTTATCTCGATCGTTAACACATGAAGGAAAGGTGATTAGCCCCCCGCTTTAGGTAACCAGTCCAAGGTAATGTTGAATAAATATTAGAGTGAAAAATCAGTTATATTTTTAATTTGACCCAACCCCTGGAAATCGGACCCGGGACCTCTAGAACGGTAGCCGAGCGTGCTGACCATTACACTGTGGAGGTGGACAAAGCGCCTTTTTTAAAAGCTAGAAATAACAAAAATCCACTGAATGATCTACGGTATAAACCCTGTACCTAATAAGCAAGGTAAGTAAAAAATGCAGCTCCCTTCTAAAAAACACTTTTTTTGTTTGTTTTTGTGTCGTGTTTTGAAAGTTTCATCTGGACGCGTGTTGAGAGTTTGAATTTCTATCAATTATGATAGTAGAAATAAAATGTGTACCGGTTGGAGGTAAATGCATAGGTCACAAAGTGGCCAGAATGAGATATGTCAATATCCCAGCCATCTACGTTTCTCTTACATACTTAAAATGTTGACGTAACTCATCTCGAGGAATGGAAACAGCCTCAACACGACTACCTGATTACGCCTTTTACAATACAATAAAGCTGCTACTCTGTTTCAATATAAAAATTTATAATTAAAATACAACTTTGTTTTTAAAATCACTATAAATATTTTATTATAACTTAATTATAATGTCTACCGGTTTCGAAGCTAACCGCTTCTTTATCAAGACTGATTAAGTCAACTTTACAAGTATTAATCAGTCTTGATGAAGAAGCGGTTAGTTTCAAAATCGGTAGACATTATAATTAAGTTACAATAAAATATTTAGAGTGATTTTAAAAACAAGGTTACCTTTTAATTATAAAATAGAAAATCACAAAGTTAGTGCTTCAAATATAATTTACATAAAAATTTATAACTATAAATGTAATATTACTGTATATGTTTAAATGTATATGTGTCTATATCTCAATATAGATGAAGAAGAATATATTATGCAAGTCTGGGTATGTACAGGGCTTACTACCTGTCATAGGTTGGTTAAAGCGTCAATGATATGTAAAAATAAACATGCATACGTTAATATACACACACACACACACACACACACACACACACACACACATACAGTAAACCACCGTATCTAGCTGACTAACTAAACTAAATACTACCCTTTTACACCGGGGTACTAGAAAATTTGGTGCTGGATTTACAAAATTGTATTTATTAAGATTGGCAGTGACAGGGATATTGAAAGCTTTTAAATGTAAATTCACAGTAAAATCGGGATACAATTTTTTTGTTTGTTTCACATCTTCAATAAATTTAACAACTAGTTAAAGAAATTGCTTTGCAAGAGATGGTCTGTCAGGAAGCCTAGATGCTTCTGTATCAGATCTGGGAATGCGGTGGGACAGCTTTCAATATCAATATCACTGGCACTTTAACCAGCCGATGACAGGTAGTAAGCCCTGTACATACCCAGTCTCGCAAAGCTTTATTCTTCTTCATCTAGGTTGAGATGTCAATATAATTATAATATTGATAACAAGAGGCAATGATGAAAACAAAATATAAATTATGTATTTAATAATCAAAAATAAATATGACATGATAAAAGCAATAATTTTATAATAAATTATTAACATAAAGAATACCATATAGGAAGTCAGTATTTTCTAGAACTTCCACTACCAATAAGAAGAAAGGATCCAAGTATTTATATGTACTTCAATTTGATACGATATAAACATTTAATCTTTTTGTATGAGGTGGTATTATTTTAAACGACCTCACAAAAAGAGCTGATGTTGTCAGTACCAGTTTTTATTCACATCCGAACGAAAGTAAAAGTCAGTTAGCTGATCTTTCTCTTTCAAGGAGGTTCTCAAATATTTAAATTAATAATAATTTGATTATTTACAAACTACCCATTCCTGAATCGTTCAGTTTCTTTCGTAATGTTGAAATAGGTTCGAATAAAAAGCTGTGATATTTTGGATATTAAAAGCATTGTTAACTTTGTGGTATGGTTACGTAACACTCTTCTTATCATTAATCGTTCATTTTGTGTAATACCACTTAAAAGTTTAAATTAAAAGTTTAAAATATGTTAAGTGGTATTGCACGAAGTTAACGATGAATGAAAGAGTGTTAATACTATATTTAGGAGGTAAAATGGCATATTGAAAAAATAAATTAAAAAGCCAGTATGTCCTCTATGTATTATTTATAAATTCTAGAGACAACTTAGCGCTTACGAAAAAAAACTGAAATTAACTGTGGCAAATTTAAAAATGCACTTATAATTCACTTTTTATACACTAACCACATAATTTTCAAATGTTGAAATCAAGTACTTATATAACAACTCCGTTGTGTACTGCCGGTTTGGCTTTTGTATATTTTAATTTGCTATAACTGATTTCAGTGCACCATTCACCCCGTTCCCTGCATTCACTCTCCTTTCAATATCATTATCAATCTTTCCATCCCTAGAAAACTAGAAATACGTATAGTACGCATATCCAAGAGCTAGTTTTTTTTTTATAAAGGAGGAAGTGTAGTGAAAAATAGTATATTACATGCAATTAAAATATATTTAAGTAAAAAAATATCGGGAAAGTGTTTTGTTTTATGCATTACATGTTAAATCAAACACAATTGTCACAAAAAATCAATTTTGTGACAATTGTTTCGCCTAGTTATGGAATAATATAAGTTTGAAAATGCCATAACTAGGCGACGCTATTGTCAAAAAATAGATTTTTATGTGTTTTTTAACAATAAAATACAACTTAGTAGACTCAAAAAATCAGTGTTTGATTAAACATTTAATACATAAATTAAAATGGAGTTCTACATTTTAAATGCCAAGCCTATAAATAAAGTGTTTGTCTTTAGAAGCTGTTTCTATTTTATTATATTATTTTAAGAAATTGAATGACTTTGTTTTTTGATCCGCTCATATTTTTATTAAAACCAACTAGTTTTGGCCTGTTGCCCTCTTCAGGGTTTGTTTTTATATATATTTGAAACAAAACATAAAGAGAGAAACGGGTTTTTGCCGAAACTAGTTGGTTTTTAATAAAAATGTGAGTGGAATAAAAAACAAAGTCATTTTATTTCTCCAAATAATATATCATATTAATGATATGTAGTATATAATAATATATATAATATACCATATAATAACAATGATCCACAAAGTTAATGCTTTAAATATTTTTTGAAAAGTTTCTATTGTCTTTGATCCATGACTGGCAGTTTTCCCTCAGCTGTTTTGAACAATAGCGAAACATGTTGAGAGCCGATGGCGCCAGCAGCTCGTTCACTTTCTTTTTCTTCCACCGGTTTTACTTTCTGCGTTCTGTGTATGTAATATTTACGCAACCGAGCAGCGCCTCTTCTCCTCTCCGTTCCGCCTCTCCGTGCCTACTCTTCGTATCCACTTCCTAACTCCGCTTCCTAGCCAGCCGACTACGAGACATTGGAAACAAATGTAGTCGCCTCCAAATTCGAGGCAACCCAGACGTCAAAAAAGGTGGTGTTTAAAAGTCGTTTATTCCATTTTTTTCTCAACTGAAAACAATCAAACAGAGAACTGTGGATTCCCAAGAGGGAGGCCTTTGTTCAATGCAAATAATATGGATCATAATATTGTATTTAGCTTTAAAACATTAATCCTCTCACAATTGCCATCTCAATAGATTCTTCCTTTCCCAGAAAATAAATATAAAAGTGTACGAACCTACATACCCCATTAAGTATCGTTGTCTCCCGTAAATCATTACTGCACATGTTAAAACTATTACCTACATAAATACCTAAAATTGTATGGCGATTAAAGGACCGTCAGTCCATTTAAACTTCACATTCGTTTGAAAATGCCATAACTAGGCAAAATAATTAAACTAGTCACAATATTCTTTTTTATGTGTTTTTTTAATAAATTACAACTTAGTAAACTCAAAAAAATCTCTGTCTGATTTAACAATTAATACATAAAATATTGTACAATATTATTTGAATTGAACAAAGGCTTGTCAAGGAACAATTTCAAGTAAGGTATTTTTATTTTATCGGAAATAGAAGAAAAAATATACTTATAGACGGCAAAATAATTTTTTTTCACCTATTCATCCTTTTAATAGGGTTTTTATTGAGATCTAAGGCGGTTTGTAAGGTATGAATAAAATATTGTACAAACATTTTCCTTTATGAATCGATTGGAGATTGCTGTGTTTGCTTTCAGAGCTTATAATTTCTCCCGGTCCAACGTCTAATGAACTTCATCAATAGATAACGCCGAGGAAATGGTAAAACATAATAAATAAATTATGATAAAAAACAATGTCGTTACAGTTAAAGTCAAAACATCTCGACATTTTTATAAAATTTTAATTATCTCGCAATCGACTCCTTGTCATGGAAAATTCGAAGCTCAGACGTCTTCTTTGTTATTGTTGTTTTTTCGATCTTTTTCTGTTGTTGTGTTTTTGGTTCTTATCTCATACCGTTACTCAGAGGTCACAGTCTAGGTTGGATGTTTCCTTTATTAGTCTTGCTTTTTACTGAGCATCGAGTCTTGATCATAGTCTAAAAAGTTCCTATCTGATTTCTTGTTTTTTTCGTTCAATTTTTCTTATTATATTTTTTGTTCTTGTCTCACACCGGTACTCAAAGGTCATGGTCCACTTTGGATATTTCCTTTATTCGTCTTTCTCATTACTGAGCGTCGTGGTCTTTTGATTAGCGTTTATAGAGTTCCTCTCTGGTTTCTTGTATTTTCGTTCAATTTTTGTTGTTATATTTTTAGTTCTTGTCTCATATCGTTTCTCAAAGGTAACAGTCTACGTTGGATGATTCCTTCATTCGTCTTGCTCATTACTGAGCTCCATGGTCTTTTGATCAGCTTCTACAGAGTTCCTGACTAGTTTCATCACCGTTCAATCCTGGGCATTGTTTAGAGCGATGTGCAATAAGGATTCGATTATATTTCAGACACAGTCGCTCAATCTGTTGGACGTGTTCTTAAAGAAGAAAATAAGAAGGCTTTGAATCTGTAATTTAATTCTAATTTAAATTTATATGAAAAGATGAGTCTTAGTTGGCATCGAAACTGGTTTGGATTCTGGATTATCCTCAAATGAGAAGGCAAACGGTTCCAGGCAAAGGTTAAAAGGGTCGCTTCTCAAACTTGGTACTAGGTTATCGTCAGAGTTCAGAGAGTTTTCCTCTACTTGACTCAGAAGCTGTACAACAAAAAGGTCTTTAACACACAAAGGTCCAATAGATATTTCGGGGCCATTTGGCGTAATAATTTAAACACTGTCCAGCACAATTTACTTTGAATTCGTTCAGGACACTTCAACCAAGGAACATCTCGGAGGTGTTGTGACATTTGATAGAATTTCGATACTGCTATGATGAGTCTAGCTGCTGCATTTGTTATATCGAGGAATAGCATTCATAATACGGATACTGGGACGATATTGTATCATACCAGTTTGTCATCGTCTATAAATTGGCTGTCCCAAGTTATTGAGTACAAATAAACCCTAAATTACTGGCATATTAATTACTATTAGACCCTCATATTTTGTACGCAATTGGTTGATGGAATAATAACAGTTCTCGACCCGCATGGGCAATGAATGTCATTATGGCGGCCCCCGATTACGCCTAGTCGTAAAAAAGTCGATAAGAATATTGTGAGGACAAACTCAAAACCATTAATATAAATAAACGAATATGAGTAAGATGGAAGATGCAAACAATATCCTTACGGCTCTGAAACACTTGAAATTATGATAATTTAATCTCAGCTAGGAGCCCTTGGACTAGAACCAGAGAAAATAGATAATAGATTTGTAAATAACTGTATGGTCAGCAACACAAATGTGCTACAAAGAGCAAGAGCAAGGGCAGTTAAAAGCAAGGATAAGTCTGGAAGATGTTCTATCTGGGCCATGTGCTTCGAGGAGGTATGTACGAGCTTTTGTACCTTATCATAAAGGCAAAATAGAAGGTCGACGAGGTGTGGGCAGAAGACAGATCTCCTGGCTTCGGAATAGACGAGATTGGACGGGGATCAGGCCCGTTTGGGGCTGGCCAAGACAAGGACAATTACTCTCAATTGATAGTCGAAGAAGAAAAAATATGAGCAGAGAAAGTTCGTGGAAAACTTAGCATGACCGAGCATGTCAAATACTTGAAAGTGGTCAGGACAGATGTCGGAATAATTGCCGGGTATGTATGAGGAGATGCATTATTAATGTGGAAGAGGCGAAGATTTTTTGCAAGGCCGATTAGTGTGGCGTTCTATTATCTCTGCGAGTAGCGGCGCGATGGTTGGTCATTTAAAAAAAAATATTTATAGTAATTGTCTGTTTAAAGGTTTTACTGATCTTGATGCGTCAGTATACGTAATAAAAAGTAAATAATGCAATATGTTAAGTGTGTAAATGAGTGACGAGGAGAGTGGTCCGTGGCGAAGAGAGGCGAGTGGAAGGAGGCGGAGGTAAGGTTATTCCGACAGTAAATACGAGTAAGTAGTTACATAATATTTCACTTTCTTTACATTCCGTACCAAGGCTAGAGAAAGCTGACATATTGCAGCATCACAACTTATGCTTTAGCTCTTCGTCACTGCTACGTACGAACCTTTCCACATATTCACACAAAAAGCGTCAAGTAAAATTATATGACAAAAAATATTACGCGGGTTCTCTTCGGGGGTAAGCAGAGAGGGTGGAACGCCACACTCATCTGCCCTACATACACTCCTAGCTTCCTTCACATCCATGCATATTAAATGGCCAAATCAAGATTTGTGACCAAAGATATGGACAAACTCAAAATATTGTTTAATTTTTGGAAGTTAAACTGTGTATAAAATGAAACTACAAATACATCAATCTCAATTTTATTTTCCTTCTAGTTTTTCCATCTAAGAAATGATGATTGTGATACACATTGTAACATATCGTGGGTGTACTGGCAAAAAACGTAAAACTAAAAAAATATGCAATTTTGACTTTAGGATGCAGTATAGTAAAGTTTTCAACGTTCTATGAACTGACAAATACACTAAGTAGTTTAAAAATTCATATTGATGTGGTTTTAAAAGTAAATTCAACTTTAAGTTTAAAAGCTTTAAATAACAGGGATTATTCGAACAGGTATTTTAGATTTAACGTTTTTTGCCAGTATACCCACGATATACAGTATATATACAGTATGTATATATACTGTAGTATGGCAAAGTATATATACAGTATGTATGTGTCCATTGTTCATTTTAGATACTCAGTTTTTTCTGAATCAAAATGATACTTTATTTTTTATGACTTACCGTTTATTGTTAGTATACTTCACGTGGCTATTATGTACCTATTATACTTATTGTAAATAATTATTGTATAGATTTGTGTATTTGGTTTGTTAGCACATGGTCATATGTTAACTATGAAAATAGAAATGTCAGGGAAAGAAAAGTATCTGAGTACAGAGCGGAAATCCGTGTCTGTCACAATACAGAGATTTGGACAGCTTGTTTCATATGGAATTTCCCAGTGAGGAGACTATTTTCACCCCACAGTTTTATAATCATCGCGATATGTGGTATCTTTAATATTGGAGATATTTGTACATACCATCTTTTGTTATTATTACCTACGCGAATTGAGATTGTTTCAGAAAAGATAAATTCTTGGAGGTTCTATATATATATATATGAACCAATTTTGAAACGTTGTTCTTGAATCATTAGAACTTCACTAGAGACATCTATTGGTGAGATGAAAAGAAGCTTTTTATTCAGCACAAACTCTTTTATTAGTATGTGAGATCCGAATCCTGGATTATAATCACATACATGAGAAACACCAGAATATTCTTCATCATCTTTTATGAGATGTCAAAAAATAATATGAAAATGACTCCTATAATTGGAGATAATCCAGATTTTGTGAACAAGTATTTGGACACACTCAAAATGTTGCAAGTAAAACTTAAATTAAAAATGGATAGGTATTACCACAACGTGACTAACGAATCACTTGATGAGACAGTCCTCACCAATTTTATATTTCGGTAGACTGGAGTCTTAAAGCGATAAAATATTCAGTGCTTGAAGTTGAATAAGCGTACAAAGGCAAGTATGATTCTTTTTTATTAGGCATTCGTATAGATTAATTGTTAATTTATTACTAACACTTTCTACTTACGTAATGGAGAACACACCAGCACAGCGAGCAAACAAAAAACTTCGGAATGCATCCATTAAAATTATCATCAACTTTCATTTTACAGTATTATTATACAATATCTCTAGGCTTTTTTACAGATAACAATATCGAACGACTTTTTATTAAACGTTTTATCTGTTCACAATAGTTATAGTACGCTTTCTGGTGGCCTATGAATTGTATGTGATCGATTTCTTTTTTGATTTTTATGGTGACGGTTTAAAAAGAAAATTAAACCACTCATTTATATTATTTTTTGACATCTCATCAAAGATAAAGAAGAATATGAAAGTCTGGGGATTTACATGGCTGACGACCGTTAAAGGCTGGTTTAAGTGATACACACGCGTAACATTCACCAATTCTACCCATTATTGACAACCACACTACTCAAATTCTTGGAAGTTTTATCAATTTTGAAAGATTGTTCTTGAATCACTAGAACTTTACTAGAGACTTCTATTGGTGAAATGAAAATAAGCTTTTTACTGAGCAGAAACTCTTTTATTAGTATGTGAGGTCCGAATCCTGGATTATAATCACATACATGGGAAACGCCAGAAAATATTATTTTCATTTTGATTATTTTAGCTTTGAATTTGACCAGTTAATTTATTTGCAACATTTTGAGTGTGTCCAAATACTTGTTCACAAATCTGGATTTTCTCCAATTATACGAGTTATTTTTCATGAAAAATAACTCCTGTGATTGGAAATAATCCAGATTTGTGAACGAGTATTTGGATACACTCAAAATGTTGCAAATGACTCATTTAGTTTGGAAATGTCGAATTTTTGAAAAAGAAAGATTGAAATTGGAAGCAATGTGTGAAAGAAGGTATGCAGTTGACAAAAATTAACGAGACAGTAGAGCATAAATATCTATCAAATTTTGTGGTGTCTTATTTAGAAAATATGACAAGACGTATAAGACAAATAAATTAGCTTTGTGACAAATCTTGTTTGATATAAGATATTGAATCCATTGCATCCATTCTAGTGTTTTTTAGGGATCAACCTTATTCATTTATTATTTACTATACACATTCATTATTATTTTTAACTAACTAAACTAACTAACCATCACGCCGCTTCCCAGGCAGAGAGAATAGAGCGCCACACCACTCTGTCCTTGCAAACATTCTTCGCCTCTTCCACGTTCATGCATCTCCTCATACATACCCGCCGATTGTTACGACTCCTAACCTGACCACTTTCAAGTATTTGGCATACCTGATCGTGCCATGTTTTTCTCGGTCTTCCTCTGCTTCTTTTCCCGCTAACATTCGCCTCATAAATTTGTTTTACCGTTCTTTCCTCACTCATTCGTTCTACATGTCCAAACCATCTCAACACACCTTTCTTAATTTTATCGATAATGCTTATCTCAGCTTTGCATATTATTTGCTTTGTTTATTATTTTTAAGATATATTAACTGAATATACTATTGTATAAAGCCTTGTACATAATAGACAAGGAGAATTTTCTTATGCAACTAATAAATATCGGAAAAAAAACATCACGTAGCATCAATAAAAATAGTTTTTGCACATGGTGCATTATTCCTTGAGCGTGTTGAAATGTGGGTGCACATTTCTGTGTATCATTCCTCTATTGCAATATCTGCTGCATTATAATTAAGAATTAAACACAATATTTACGTAATTTTTTACTGTACATAATGATTAGTGTACATTTAAAATAAACCAAGCGAGAGTCGAGATTAATAAGATATGAAAATAAAAATACTGCCAAATTATCTAAACAGGTTGCATAAGAAACTAATTTATGCAAATTAATCCATTAACGTATGGTTTTGTTGTTATTTTCTAATGCAACATTGTGGAAGTATTGCGTAGCGGTGCATACCTACTTACTTTTTACGTACATACGAATTTAATAAATAGTTTATGTAGGATAAGCCAGAGTATTGTCGGCAGCCTTAGTTATTGGCACCCCAGATTTAATTTTCTAGATAAATTACTATTAATTTTTAGTGGTAACAATGATTAAATGTTACAAATTAACACGTGGTTACAGCATTTACAACTGATATATGGCTCACTCCTTTCAAGAACGTCATAAATCAAAAATCGTCAATTTTCAGTTGTGCATGTTTTCGGAATACCCAGAAAATGTACTATATCCCGGCAAAAGCGGCATATTTTAAACTTAATATTTACCCGCTACAGGGCAGAAAATGTTGTTTTTGCATTTTGAAGAAAATGTATTGTTTAATTATTTTTATAGATAAACTAAATATTTTTCAAATTGAGAAAAAACCTTCAGGTTTTACCTAAAAAGATCTGTTGCACAGTAAAAAGTTCAATAAGTGGCTTGATATTTATTTTGAATACATTGTGTTATATTTTTAAACTTTAAAATCGTTCTCCTGAAAAATCAAGTATTTTGATTTATGACGCTCTTGAAAGGAGTGAGCGATATGAGGTATTTATTTTGTTGTTATTTGTTTACATTATACGCAGATTTAAAAAAAATTATAATATACTTTTGTTTGTAAAATAAAACCCAACATTGTTTTAAACCACTTGGTACTTTTTTCCAATCGGTTTGGAAACCACATTGCCATCCTCAGGGAAGGATATATACTATATGGTACATAGTACATATCCATCCCTTAAGATGACAAGGTACCAATAATAAAAGTGGTTAAAAACAATGTTGAGTTTTATCTTATAATGTTTATACAATATAAATCATGCCATAAGTATCAGCAAAAAACATCGGGTTTATTTTTTTGATATTTGTTAATATTAAAGGTTTTAAATCATTCTTTGTTGTCAGACATTTTAACAAAATGTTGGTAATGTAATTATAATAAATAAAAAAAACTCACCGAGATTTTCGTCTGCCGTTTTTGAGATGTGACCGTCTCTTCTTCAAGACAATCGCTGCACCAGAGTCCAAAAAACACTGTAATCCACAACCATAGAACTATTCACGCATTTCCACCTACAATATCAATATTTTATTTAGAAATAGTTTTTTTTAGTTGGGAAAAAGACCAAGGAAAATTTGGTATGATCAGGTACGAAAAATACTTGAAAGCGGCCGGGCCAGGAATCGAAACAATCAACGGGGATATATGAGGAGATGCATGAATGTGGAAGAGGCGAATAATGTTTGCAAAGGCAGAGTAGTAAGGAGTTCTATTCTTTCCACCTACCCCTGCGGGGAAGCGGCGTGATGGTTAGCTAGTAAGTTAGTTTAAAATGGTACAATTTCTCAATTCAATTCAATTCAACACCCGGAACTCTTTTAACTAATTACATATCAAGGATTATATGTTTCATTTTATTTTTATATTACTGTGTTCTTTTTTCATTAGCAGTGTATGTTACTGGCATATGAGTAAAGAATCGAAAGAGAAATAGAAAACCCTGAAAAGGATGACACTCAGGGTTGCATAAAATCTTGCCTTACTCGTAAAAGCTTGTGTATGTTGGACTTCATAGCCATTTATAGAAAATAGTGCCAATAGTGAAAATAGTTAGAAAATAATGTCAATTTCGTTTGAAAATGCCAAAACAAGACGAAACAATTGTCACAAAATTTATTTTTATGTGTTTTTTAACAATAAAATAGAATTTAGAAAACTCAAAAAATCAGTGTTTTATTTTAACATTTAATATATAAATTGAAATGGCGTTCTACAAATTAAACAGCAGATCTATAAATAAAATAGCAGGTGCCAATAACTATACTATTTACCCTACCTACATATATTCCTATATTAAACTGGTAAACTATGCATACTCTTTTAATTTTTTGATTCTTACTGACACGTTCTTCGATAGAAGTGACTGTTGCATTTGCCACGTCATAAGTTATAAGTTAAATTACTTTTGAATAATTATGATAATTTAATTATAGACTAAATAATTGAAATAATAAGAACATAAATGCTTATACTAGTTTTTAATTACATGGTAAAGAAATATTTTAATACATTATAATATATACAATAGTATATATATATATATATATATATATATATATATATATATATATATATATATATATATATATATATATATATATATATATATATATATATATATATATATATATATATATATATATATATATATATATATAAATATATACATATATATATATATATATATATATATATATATATATATATATATATATATATATATATATATATATATATATATATATATATATATATATATATATATATATATATATATATGTAAATATATGTATATATATATATATATATATATATATATATATATATATATATATATATATATATATATATATATATATATATATATATATATATTTATATTTGTCCGCCTCCGTAGTGTAATGGTCAGCACGCTCTGCTACCTTTCTGTAGGTCCCGGGTTCGATTCCCAAGGGGGGTAAAATAAATGTAAGTGATATTTTCACTGTTATATTTATTCAATATTACCCTGCACTGGTACCTGAAGCGGAGGGCTGATCACCTTTCCTTCATGCGTAAACGATCAAGATTACACTGCGTTTATATGACGCAGTGCCCTATGCACCGTTGGGGTGCGGATAGGGGTTTTATTATTTATTATTATTAGAATATATATAATAAAATAACAACTATGTAGTTTTTTCCGAATGATTTTGATTTGGAGAATATCCCTAGAAGTGGAAGACATAGTTAAGTGGTTGAAATTTCCCTGGCTACTGAAATTGAAAACAATCCAACTCATTCTATGGAAAAAAGCGAGCATGGATATTCAAGGTCAAGTGTTCAAAAAAGTTATGAAAAAATCAGCAGTGTGGAGACAGGGTAAATGGATAGATACCATATGCGCTAAGCGTCAAGCGCCTCGGTGACCGAGTGAACGCGCGCGAAGAGCTATTACGAATGCAATCAGAAATGTCTTTTTTAAATGATGTTATCACTTCTGGTGAAAATTGGGTGCTGTATTCTACACTACAACTAAAAAGACAATGGTTGTGTAAAGTTCAAATACCAACATCTACTTCTAAGACTGGTCTTACCAGAAAAAAGTGATTTTGTGTGTTTGGTAAGGAATAAATCATCATGAGGTCCTCAAACTTGAACAAGAAATTGATGTTCAACTTTATCGTGAACTATTCGACCGCTTGTCGGTCGAATTAAAAAGTAAAAAATATTTCTCTGGCGAATCGAAAAAAAAGTATATTTGTATATTATTTCGAGGAATAAAAATACTTTGTGTTCTGATCCACTCACATTTTCATTAACCAACTAGTTTCGGCAACAACCTGTTGCCCTCTTCAGGGTTACATTACTTTATCATTTATTCATTTACTCATTTATTACTCAGTAATAAATGAGAAAAATCATTTATTAATCTTCATCATTTATTCATTTACTCATTTATTACTCAGTAATAAATGTAACCCTGAAGAGGGCAACAGGTTGTTGCCGAAACTAGTTGGTTAATAAAAATGTGAGTGGATCAGAACACAAAGTATTTTTATTTCTCGAAATAATATATCAATATGATCCACAAAGTTAATGTTTTCAATATTCAAAACAAAGTATATTTGCCTCATTATAAGGCTCGCTCGCATACAGCAACATAAAAATAAATAGTCTCAAATGGATTTTTTTTAGACATTCATAATACTCTCTGGACATTGCTCCTTCGGACTGTCACTTTTTTTGTTGAATGTAACATTTCTAATAAGGAAAAAATTACATTACCAATGATAATGTGAAAAGGGGTATAACTGAATAATTCGAGTGAAAGTCCAAGATTTTTTTCGACAAATGCTTTGAAACGTTACTAGGAAGATGGAAGAAGTGGGAAAAGAAGCAGAGGAAGACCAAGAAAAACATGGCACGACCAGGTATGCCAAATACTTGAAAGTGGCCAGGTTAGGAGTCGTAACAATCGGCGGGTATGTATGAGGAGATGCATGAACGTGGAAGAGGCGAAGAATGTTTGCAAGGACAGAGTGGTGTGGCGCTCTATTCTCTCTGCCTACCCCTGCGGGGAAGCGGCGTGATGGTTAGTTAGTTAGTTTTATTTGGAAGAAGGTCACAGAGAATAAAGGAAAATATATATTGTAATATGACTTGTAAAATAAAAATATTAAGAATATTTGATTTTTCATATTAAAAACGACATTAATTCCGGGTACCCTAATATTTGTAAAAATAACTATTTTCTTCTTCTAACCCCTATCCGCACCCAATGGTGCATAAAGCACTGCATCGTATTGCTGCAGTGTTATCTCGACCGTTATGTACATGAAGGCAAGGCGATCACTCCTGCGCTTCAGGGACCAGTCCACGGTAAATCAAATAAATATCAGGGAGAAAAAACTGTATAAGTAGTTGTTATTTTACTACCTAAAAATATAACTCTGACAAACCCAGATTTGTGAACAAAGATATGGACACTTTTTAAAATATTGTGAGCTTGAGATTTAAGTTAATATGCCCTTGTAAAATATCCACGCTTAAATGTATTTAAACATCACTTCCTTTTAAATAACTAGACCATTGTTAAATGATAAACTTCCTAATCTGCCCCCATTCTGACGCGAATCCCCTTTCGGCATTTCCTGTTTGTTCTCCGCCAACCCTTTGGCAATCCGGCTGTTTACACTGAACACCCGGACAGGCCTACATATCTGTAAACTTCCCCTAGCGCCAACCTCCATAGGGGCGCGACATTTCATGGTGGTATTATTATTATGGGATCGTTACCATAAGTCAACCAGAGTTGTGTGTGAATAGATATACCCTAGTTACCTATACGCATTATAATAATTGGGGATCAGAACTCCGAACCCATCTCCTTCCTGCTAAATCTATTATTTTACACCATACCCTTTTTTTAATCTCTGAATGTTTTTAATGCTGCTGATTATGCTGACGACGCTGTTCTTCTTGCCGATAGCAAACGAAATCCTGCAAACGTTGCTAACAAAAGTGTATAAAGTGTGCAAGGAAAGTGATTTATTGATGAATGTTAGCAAATCTTTTTGATATTATATATATATATTTATATATATATATATATATATATATATATATATATATATATATATATATATATATATATATATATATATATATATATATATAATATCTATATATATATAAATATATATATATATATATATATATATATATATATATATATATATATATATATATATATATATATATATATATATATATTATATATATATATATATATATTTATAAACAGATATAAATATTAAAAGTGACTTTCTTACCTGAATGGTGTAATACACCAAATTTCGACACCTGTAAAGTATGTTGGACATCACAAGGCTAAAAACCACTGTCCGTCACAATAAATCGAAAAATTTCAAGAATATATTTTTAAAAAAAAACACAATTCCGATGCACTTTATCCGTGTTTAGATTATCAACTGTCAATGTGTGGATACAGAAGGAGAGAGCGAGAGAGGAATGTACATATAGACAACAATAATATATTTTAGGCACGTGTCTTTAAATTTCTATCAGCGGGATTACCAACATTAAAATAAGTGAATCACTCCTGTGATGAAATTTATTGCCACCTTACGAAACTGGCGTTTTTTGAGAAAGCTAATTTTTAAATGAAAATGATGAATATAATCAATTGTTAAAAAAACACAAATGTGATATAATATTTTATAAAACAGTACCTCTGGCTTTCTCCAGTAAGGAGTTATTTTTACATTTATGACATCTCAACATAGATGAAGAAGAATATACAATCTAGGTATTTACAGTGCTTATGACCTGTTATAGGCTGGTTGAGTGATCACTTTACACACGTGCAACAATCACCATTCTACGCCACGACAGCCATCTATGGTTTGATTGGCTCTAGTGAACTCATATGTACAGTGTCATGCGATTAATGATATATGTAGGAGTTCCAAAAATTTGACTAGTGTGGTTGCCAATCATGGATCATGGGGAGAATGGTGAATGCACTTGTGTAAAGTTATCACTTAACCAGCCTTTGATATGTCATAAGCCCTGTAAATACCCAGTTTCCATATTGTTCTTCATGTATAAAATATTAATAATAAAAAATACATTGTATCTCCCACAATTATAAACAAAAAATAATAAGTGTTAGTCCCTCTCCAAGAACAAGAGCTTAGTCTTTTTATTGGAGAGAACAGCGTATTAAATTTTAAGATCTAAAGAAGAAATGTCTAGAAAGTGATTTGATTTTTTTAAAACTCTTGAGACTATATTAAATAAAATAAAAATATTGTTTAAAAATCACAATATTATTAGTGATTTTAAAACATAGTAATATTTTAATTATAAAATGGAAAATCACAAAGTTAGTGCTTCAAATATAAATTATAAAATAAAAATACTATGTGATAAACATTTTGTGTAGTTTTAAGTGTGTGAATAGTGCTATGGTAGTAACAGGTAGTATTGTTTGCATGCTGTGGTAGTGATCGTCCTGATGAAGAGTTGGGTACGTCTCGAAACCGGTAGACATAAAAATCTCGGTTAGTTGTTATACACTAATATTACTAACATTAAAAAAAAATTAAGTAAAAATTACTAACCACAAAGTAAATGTTTTAAATGTTAATAATATAGATAATATACAAGTACTATCTGGAGATGTCAAAAATGTATTGTACTTTATTTAATTTTCAATAAATTGATTAATTTCGTTACCCCTATACAAATTCAATATGCCACACGCCTTTTTCAAGGGTGCGAATACAAACTGCTCACTAAAATTGTACAATGCGCAAATCGCGAAAGGGGGATTCGCTAAGGGATGGTGCTCAATTAGGCCGGGTTCGTGCTGTACCGTGCAATACGGGTCACGCGTCGGCCTGGGGTCGCGTGGTGTCGAGGGGGTCGCGTGACCCCTATGGAAACACTTGTGACGTAAGGGGATGGTTTACTAGTCAACCATAGGGTCTGTGGTCTGTACAAATAGGGCAATATTTCAATTTTAGAATACGGGCAAGATTGACGTTTTCTGGGAACTACCCATCTAGGAAATTATTTTATTTATAGTTTCGGCATTCACTTTGTGGTATGACATAATGAAATTTAAAAGAAAACACTCCCCAAGTGGTAAAAAAACAAGTTTTTTCTTTTTTTTATTTCCAAATTTATTAATTTTTAATTTAAGTTTTGCTTTGTAAATACAACTATTTAATTCTTCAATTTATTGAGACACGTTCAACCTACAAAGTCTCAAAGACACAACTCTAAAATTTAGTCTTAGCTTCACATCGGTGTTTGAAAATGATGCGGAATCCATCGAAACACATGTCACAATAGATTTTAAGAAATATTGGTATTTACCAAGTAAAACTTAAATTAAAAATGGATAAATTTTACAAAAAAATGACTGCCGAATCGATTAATGAAATTGGGAATATATTATTGAAAATGTACCGTAATATGAGTAATACATTGAAAGCTGTCCCAACCGCATTATAGGATCTGATCGGACCTTTTTGCTAGAAAAAAATGCTTTTCAAGAGCAAAGCATTTTCATTCACGTCTTTAAAATTATTGAAAATGTGAAACAAAATTGAATAACTTATTTATTTTTTTTACAAAAATGTTAATAATATTAGTATATAACCACTCACCGAGATTTTTATGTCAACCGGTTTCGAGACGTACCCGTCTCTTCGTCAGGACAATCACTACCACAGCATGCAAACAATACCACCCTTCACCACCATAGCACCATTTACACACTCAAAACTACACATAATGTCTAACACATGCTATTTTTGGTCGACCCGAAGACCAACATGTACTAAAGAGTTCAGCACAGACATGCAAGTGCATGTTTAACCTCGGCGCGTAACGCATATATTAACAATATTACTACGATTTTTGTAAAAAAAAATAAGTAAAAATGACTAACCACAAAGTAAATGCTTTAATATTTATAATATTGAGAATAAAATTGAATAAACTTAGTCAAACCTATTCTCTACATCAAAATTTTAAAATCTGGATTAAACCGATTCATTCATGTATTTATGGTAGGTACTCGTCAATATGAGTCCAGAGAAATCGGCTTGTGACGGAATAATGTAAAGTTTTGGGAAACTTAATGAATTATTGACAAGCGATAATGTCTTGTTGTTCTGTGTCTTGTTCATGTAATGCCAGTCTTGCACAACACCACTCGGGTTATCACATGTAACGAGATTGTGAGACGTCTCGTGTGCCATTTTTTTCGCATATTTTCGTAACTCAATTGAAATATTACCTATTACAGAAATTCATGACGAAACTTTAATTAAACTTTCATCCATTCCATGACCAATTCTGGTGCTTCCTGGTACCTGGATTTTTTTTAGATGGGAGTTGGATTTATTATTTACCTTGCTTATTTTATTATTACAAGGTTTAAAGATCATTAAGATGATTTTTGTTTCTTGTACCTAAAAAAACATTTATTTTATTATGTGTTGAGAACAGGAGGGATAACCTAGTGTGGGCCAATCAGGAACTTCTCAGCATTTGTTCTTTCCTGGGAGAAAACCACGTAAAACTCCTCAGGAGAAGCCAGACTGCTGACTGTCGTCAACAGGCCTTCCGTTCAACTAGAAGAGGATTCGGCTGTTTATGTCCTAGTTGGTTTATGGTGCTAATGTCCTTCACTATTTTTACCATGGCCTGGATGGTGATCTGTTCTCTCCAATTGGACCACACTTGTGCTTTCTTAAGAGTTTCTGGAAGTGGGAATCCTCAGCATCTTGTTGGGACTATTCTAGGCGTTCTATTTTTTCTACCTTACCAGTTACCATACCTCTTTTAACTGGGCATTCTACTATGATTTTCTGCTGTGCGTGTCATGTCAGGTCTCCCTGACGTCGACTATCACTTGAGAGTAGTTGTCCTTATCTTGGGCAGCTCTAAACAACGCCTCGACGGTCCTGATCCCCGTCCATCTCGTATGTTTATAAAGGTGGCGCGAAGCATGGAAAGGCGTATTTTTTAAGGAACTCAAAAATCACTCAGATAAAACGAATATTTCTTTGTGGCAATCAGTAATATTTTATAATATTTGATTATTTCAGCTTGAGGTGAGTAGGCCATTCTAAAGCCTAGCTTCTCGTACAGAAAATTCATTACAGATATGACGAAAAGAGCGGAGTGACCCGAAAAACTAACTAACCATCATGCCACTTCTCCGCAGGGGTAGGCAGATAAAATAGAACGCCACACCAATATGTCTTTGCAAAAAATCTTCGCCTCTTCCACATCATGCGTCTCCTCATACATACATGCCGAATATTTGAAATACTTGATCATGTCAAAAATACTTATTTTATATGCATATATATCACAAATATGTGATCATGTCAAAAATACTTATTTTATATGCATATATATCACAAATATGTGATCATGTCAAAAATACTTATTTTATATGCATATATATCACAAATATGTGATCATGTCAAAAATTCTTATTTTATATGCATATGTATCACAAATATGTGATCATGTCAAAAATACTTATTTTATATATATATCATATCTAAAATATATATCATAACTTCTTGAACAACTCCTATCATATTTTTACTTTATTTTTTCACAGCTATATCAATATACTCGTATTCTTGACGCCACTGTTGCAAATTCTCTAATCTTTTATGTTTTAAATTTGGATGAGTGTTCTTCCCTAAGCACATACAATCTGTATACACCGCGTACTTTATTATGATCACAATCTTCATCGATATGTATACAATGGCCGGCATAGACTTAATATTGGTGTCGCATATCACATATCACAATTGCTTCCACCGTCAAGCTGCTGCAACGTGACTCCGGCCGGCTCGTGTGTTTCATTGCACACCGCTTTGCTTTCAGCCATTACGTATTGTACTGTACGATCACGGAACGAAGCGAGCTTTAAAATATATAATGTCGTTTCATATTCACGTCTCACTGTCGCCATTTTATAAATTCGGTGATTATTGTAGCCTCCAAAATGATTGACGTCAGGATATACTTGTAAATGGCGAGAACCTGCTTCTTGAAAATACGTGACATCTTTAGTAATCTCATCTTTCTGACAAAAACGTCAATCTGCGTATGAGAATTGTGGTGTTTTGTTTGGTCGTTGGGTAGATGCTTGATTGTGAAGCTATCCCTGCGGGTTCGATTCCCGCCAATTACAAAATATATTCAAGAAATATTTGTTTTCAATTGGTCTGGGATGTTTGTAACTGTACGGAGTTAAATTGTGGACCCTCAAGATCAGCACTTTGAACCGATTATAGGCATTCAAAATTTGACTACAGCGCTGCAATGGCGGGAATCGAGCCCACGACGCCCAGTTTCGCAGTCGAGCGTCTACCCAACTACGCCACGGCACCTGTCAAGTGAATTGTTTGCTGACAAATGAAACACAGTTTCTTGCAGTTTCAGCATTCTCTGCATTTTTTGCCACATAACGAAAGCCACTTTTTTCTCGAGCTGAATAAAGAATGCCTTTGTTTTGAAAGTCAGTTCGGATTCAATTATTTTTCAAGGTAATGATTTTTGCTTTTGATTATTTACTATTAAACTAAAACATTTGTTGAATTGGGAATGATTCGACAGATTTTATGTATATAACAGTATCAATTCCTAATATTTTTTGGTCCATCGCTTCCTTGGTGCCTTTTATAAAGATTTCTACACACCTGTCACTTTTTTTGAGTCGGTGGCATTATCTAAAAACGGAAAAGTATTCAATAGGTCTGTCATACTGCCGTGCTTAGCACAGAGGTGGTAACTGACATTTTATGTTTGATGGATTTTGGTTTTTAAAATGGTTCGACCAGGAAATAGTATGGTACTCTGATTCAGAATAAAAAGTTAGATTTATAAATTGTAACAACAATGAATGCCCCATTTTTCCGGTCTGCTTAGAAGATTGAGGTTTTAGATGGTAGGAATGTGTGAGGAATTAACGCAAAACATATATAAGAGGCGAATGTAGTTGGAAACAAAAGCAGAGGAAGATCGAGAAAAACTTGGCATGTTCAAGTATTTAAAATATTTGAAAGTGGTCAGGTCAGGAGTCGGAATAATCGGTGGGTATGTATAAGAAGAACTGTGGAATTCGGAAGAGGCAAAGAATGTTTGCAAATAAATAGTGTGGTGTTTTTTTTATCTCTGCCTGCTTCTGCTGAGAAATGGAATGATGGTTATATCCCAGTCAAGGTTTTATCCTAGGGGCTAAATCCCCTAGAAATACTCATGATATGTTTTTTTATGGAAAAATGTTAGGTTTTTGAAAGTTTTTTGATGAACTTCTTGCACCATTTAAAAAAATCAAAGATTGGCTATTATGATAGCAACTGACATCGACCAGTTCTGTTGTCTCCATTCATATTTGCCTTTTTGGTTGCTAGGCCTGTTGTATCATACTTTTTCTTCTGTTGGTGTTCCTTTGGGTAATGAAGTAGTTAATTTTATGCTTTGGTGGTCTTAAAGTATGACTGATATGTCGCAACCAACTTTACTTGATGGCACGAGATTATACGTTTCTTGATGAGATACATTTCTTTATGCAATAGGATATCAGATACCCCTTCCGTGCTTAGCATGGCAGCATAGTCAATGGCGGAGTGACGTCATAGCTCGGCAGCCAATGGTAGATTCTGCATTAGCGTATCGACCAGTGAAAGTGATAAAAATAAAGATTGGACCAAAGAATTGCTTCCACAACAGATGACTCTCGCTCGGTCGTAAATACTATAAAGTCGTTTGGTTTCGCTAATGTCACGGTCAGGGAACACAATAGATCGGCCGCTTGCCGTAAGAAAACTTTGGTTTTTATATCTGCAGGCATATCGTGGCTTTTTAACATTTCGCTCACTCCTTTCAACAACGTCATATATCAAAAATCGAAAATTTTCAGTTGTGTATGTTTTCGGAATGCCCAGAAAATGTTCTATATTCCAGCAAAAGCGGCATATTTTTAACTTAATATTTACCCGTTACAGAGCAGAAAGTGTTGTTTGTGCATTATGAAGAAAAGGTATTGTTTAATTTTTTTTTTTAAATATACTAAATATTTTTCTAATGAAGCAATCTATTCAGGTTTTACCTAAAAAGATCTGATGCAGAGTAAAAAGTTCCATAAGTGGTTTGAAATTTATTTTTAGTACATTTAATTATATTTTTTAACTTTAAAAACGATCTCCCGAAAAATCTAGTTTTTTGATTTATGACGTTGTTGAAAGGTGTGAGCGAAATGTTAAAAAGCCAACTTCTGCGGGCTAAAGACTAAAGACAGATTTTTTAACTAGATATTAGTATATTATTAGATTAAAACCAATATTTTTAGCTTTTCCACTTTTTTATTTGACCAGCGACCGGGTTTCGTCGTTACCGACATCATCAGACTGGTCGGTAACGACGAAACCCGGTCGCTGGTCAAATAAAAAAGTGGAAAAGCTAAAAATATTGGTTTTAATCTAATAATAAATTAAAAATGCAATTCCATCACGAAGTGTCAGTGGATAATATAAATCTATTAGATATTAGTATTTTTTGTTTAGGACTATAAAATAATTTTTATGTAAGTAATAAGATATGGAATTGAATTACCTCTTAGAATCAACAACATTTTGAGTGTGTCCAAATACTTGTTCACTCCTCACTTCCTTCACATTCATACATCTAGTCATACTTGCCCTCCGATTACGTAGAGCTGATCTTCTTACATCATCTCACCAGAATTAAGCTATTTATTACATTACTCTCATTTACTTACATTACTTACTATATTTTTACTTAAATTTTTTTGTAATTTGAATTTTATTATGTGACACTATCTATGTATTTGTGAATTCATAAATTCATGCCTTTAGAGAGATAGCGAATGTTTTTGCCTAGAATTTTCACTTAAGAATTACAAGAAATTATAGTAACTTTAAATATAAAGAGTAAATCCACTCACGAGTAGGTATAGGCTACAAAACTTATAAAGTTGAAGCCTTCGTAGGACCATTATAAGCGGTGTTGCATAAGCCGTCGCTAGAGTCACTTGGACCTTAGGAAATTTAAAAAAAATGGACCTTAGGTAATTTTAAAAAGAATTTTTAAAAAATTAGGTTATTTAAAAAAAATATTGCAGCCCATCGCCCATTCAAGGCGAAATAAACATTATTATTATTATTTAATTTTGTTGTGATAATGTCTTTTTGGTGTAGTTTATGACGTGAATTTTAAGAAGCGAATTTGTAAAATAACAGAAGAGTGATTATGTAAATTCGGAGTGCAATGTGGTACGGCATGGTATTGTCAAAGGTGTCATGGCAGTTCGATGGGGTATTTACTCCAGTAATTGACGTAGAAAAACAACAACAAAAGTTTAAAACATTGACTTAAAAATCGAAAAATTATCTTATATAAGGTTAAAATTAAAAAGATATCTTATTAACTAATAATAAGTAACAATAAATAAGAATAATAAAAAAAAACAGTATTCTAAATATGATTACTAAATATAAGGACTGTAGAAAAACATTTCTAAGGGCCCAGTATTTGTTATGTCGTAATTTAATTTTTCTAAATCTAATTGACTTTTCTTAAAACACCGTTTTCATATTGAAAAAATGAGTTTTTCTTCGAAATAATTTCGTGGTTCAAAAGTGTTATTGAAAAGTAAGGAGATTATTTTATGCTTTGAATATTGAAAGCATTAACTTTGTGGATCATGTAATATATTATTTTGAGAAATAAAAAGACTTTGTTTTTTGATCCCGTCACATTTTTATTAACAACCGACTAGTTTCAGCAACAACCTGTTCCCCTCTTCAGGGTTTAATTTATGTTAAACCCTGAAGAGGGCAACAGGTTGTTGCCGAAACTATGTAGTTGGTCTTTTTATTTTCTAAATAAAAGATTATTTATTTTGTATTTTTATAAATGTATATTCTAAAAAACAACCAAAAAATATTCAATATATATTAAACCATGTCCGCTCCCTAGGTAGAGCATATGGAGTCCACAAACTGTCTCCATGCTTTTCTGTCGGCTGCCAGCTCCTTTGCATCCTCCCAAGTCAGATCCGTGTCCCGAAGTTCTGACGAGAACATATACTTATTCAATATTTAAAATACATTCTTTAAAAAACGTGTGACCTCTCCGGTGGTCGGCCGGTGATTGAATTATGAGTTTGCGTTGTATCCCTTTAAGCAATGTCTTAAAACTGGTGTCAGTACCTTCGAGAGATAAGCAGATGTGACTCTGTTTTATTTCGTAACGAGGAGTGAAATGAATGCAGACCACGAGTTGTCTTGCGGAATGATTGAAAATTAATCGGCCACACTATATGGAAATCTGGTGGCAGAGCGACAGAGGCTGGAGACGGCGTATGTGGCGCGTATTGTAGTGTAATCTCGCAAACATTCACTATACAGGCATCTTTAAATGTCACCGTATTTAGGTAAACGTGGTCATAACACTTACCATATATCGATACTCCGATAGCTATTCAGAAACCTGTACGATTATATTAAAAGTTAGTTTTTTTTTGGGATTAAAAATTATTGACAATATTCAGTTTTGCTATTAGTATTTTTATTTAATTTAATATGGTTGCAAAAGTTGTTTTTACAATTTTAATTAATTTTCTAGACATTTTTACTTTTACGATCTAAAAATTAATAACGCAGTTCTCTCCAATAAAGAGACTACATAAGCTCTTGTGCTTGGAGAGGGACTTACATTTATTATGTATTGTTTATGTTTGTTGGTAATCAAATTTATTTTTATTACATAAATCCCTCCCTTTTAACTTGACATTGGTAAAAACATTAAATTCTATATATATGTATATATATAAATAAATATATAATATATATATATATATATATATATATATTTTAAATCCCTCCCTTATCAATTTAAAATCGTTATTTCTGTAGTAAAATTGTTTTATTAATAATAATTTATTTTTAATTAATGTTTTCCTTAGTAATTATCACAATTCCTTAAAATCTACTGTGACACGTGTTCGATGCATTCCGCATCATTTTCAAACACCGTATGTGAAGGTAATTCCAAATTTTAGAGTTGGGTCCTTGGGACGTTGAAGGTTGAAGAGGGGGTACGAGCTGTTCCTTATTTTTTAAGTAAAACATTAATTAAAAATGGATAGATTTAAATTAAATTTTAGATAATTTAATTAAAAGCATACAGAACTACGTACATCATAAACTAGTGGCTTCTACAACAGTATACAAAATAACCATAATAATTCTGAATTGATGCCACATAAAATTGTAAAAATTGTTTCAATTTAATGCTAGACCCTTGCAGAGTCCTTGTGTAGCCCCAGGACTCCGCGAAGCACACTAGACTGACAGTACAGAAAACTGAAATGCATAGGTGATGAGTAATGAGTAGTGAAGATACACATAGAATTTGTACTATTTTTTAAGGCACGACGTGTGCCAAGCTTAGCTAATGGTGAAAGTAGACCGTCATCAAGTTATACTCTCTATGCCATCCACGACACCCTCCTGTGTAGTATGACACCTATATCGTCAAGTGTTACGTCTTGTGACCAATAACATGACTTGTGACATAACGTTACTATAGTAAGCAGTGCATACTAATGTATTTTAAAATCGCAGGTGTATGTATAATTGACAGCGAATATTAAAATAGGACGAGCCATTCTGATGGGCGCAGAAAAGAAAGCGGCAAAAAATATTCATTAATTGGTTCGGCAGTCACTTTATGATAATATTAATCCATTTTTAATTGTAATTTTACTTGGTAAAAACCACTATTTAAAAATAGTGGTATATACCAAATAAAACTTCAATTATAAAAAATATATACATTTGAAACAATCGTTTTTATTTATTGTTATTTTTGGTGTTATCCCTATTCGTTTTAAAATTTAAAAATGTCTTTTGTGACACGTGTTTCGATGCACTCAACACCATTGTTACGGTGTTTAACAATGATATTGATAGCATTGTAACACGTGTCACAATCTAGTATAACAATATGTGGAGTTATTAAAAAAATGGTCATTTCATAAATTAAGTGGTATCTGTAAAACCACTATAACTGACCATCCCTAAGTTTCTTTTCGCGGGTAGTCAGAGAGGATAAAACGCCAAATTACTCTGGTAGGTATGAGGAGATGCATACATGTGGGGGAGACTAAGAACGTTTACAGAGACAGAGTGGTGTGGCGTTATTTCCTCTCTGCCTACTCCTTGCGAAAGCGGTGTGATTATTAGTTAACTAGTTTTTTCTACAATAAGATTTTTCATAATGAATGTGTGCAAAATTAATGGCTTTGATATTGATTTATAATTTTTTGTTTAAATTTAACTCTTCAACGTTTGTCTATATGTATGAATATATATATATATATATATATATATATATATATATATATATATGTATATATATATATATTATATATATATATATATATATATATATTTATATATATATATATATATATATATATATATATATATATATATATATATATATATATATATATATATATATATATATATATATATATATATATATATATATATATATATATATGTTAGGTAGATGCTCTACTACGAAACTGGCGTTGCGGGTTCGATTCCCGCCGATTGCAAAAATAAATTCGTGAAATCAAGAAACATTTATTTTCAATTGGTCTGGTTGTTTGTGACGTATTTTTCACATCTACCTTTTCTTTACTAACTATCCTACATACAGACAAGCTTCTGAAAATATAAACACTCCCTCAACTGTTGTACTCGCAGTATACTTATGTATATTATATCGTATATAGTTTTGATGTAAAAAAGTATTTTTTAGATAAACGTTTATTTTCCTTCTATTCACTGATAAGCGCTTCTATAGCGGATGTGATAGGGGACATTATATAATATTATTATATTCGGTGAATACCTCCATTTTAAATTCTTATCTAGCTTGTGTTTACCCACAAAAATGGTTATTTACATTTACGTTTCACATTTCTGTTAGATATTGATGTTACAGTACTAATATTGTGCGTTTGACCTAAATTCTAACTACGCCCGCCTATCCAGAAAAAACGAAACGCATTTTATCCCGTTATTCAATAAAAATAATAATAATTATTATTGATTAGTACAACAGAATAACATGATGTAACACAATGAAAAATTATTACCATTACACAGAGAGGCGTCCTGTCCAGCATCTTGGCCATGCTCCAGCCCAAGAAGACCGAGAAGAAAGCGCAACAATACGGCGGCTCCACTTTCCTGCCTTCAGACTCAGCCGATTTTTATTATTACTATTATTTGTTAACTGAATGCAGTCGAAATGCGATCCCTCAGACGAATGTGTGGCAAAACGATGTTTGATAGATGTTCGAATGATGAAATAAGGAAAGAATGTAAGGCTGAGATAAGCATTATCGATAAAATTAAGAAAGGTGTGTTGAGATGGTTTGGACATGTGGAGCTTATGAGTGAAGAAAGAACGGTTAAACAAATTTATGAGGCGAATGTAGTCGGAAAAAGAAGCAGAGGACGACCGAGGAAAACTTGGCACAATCAGGTATGTCAAATACTTGAAAGCGGCCGGGTCAGGAGTCGTAATAATCGTCGGGTATGTATGAGGAGATGCATGAATGTAGAAGAGGCAAAGAATGTTTGCAAAGACAGAGTGGTGTGGCGTTCGATTCTCTCTGCCTACCCCTGCGGGGAAGCGGCGTGATGGTTAGTTAGTTAGTTAGTTATCTGTTGAAATGAATGAAGAAATGAATATATGGCTTAGTTAGGGATGATTGAAAAGGCCAAGAAAGGTTATTTTTAGGACATGTGGAGCGAATGGATGACTAGAGAATGACTAAGATATTAAATTTGCAAATGCTAATGGGAAACAAAACGAGACCTACAGTAAGAAACTTACAATAAGTAAGCGAGTGTTTTTATCAAGAATTTTCACTCATGAATTACATGAAATTATAATAACTTTAAAGGTAAAGAGTAAACTCAGTCGCAAGTAGGTAAAAGCTATAAAACTTATAAAGTTCTAAGTAGGGCCATGATAAGCTACTATTACTACTTATACTACTACTGCTACTGCCATCATGTCGTTTCCCAGCAGGGGTAGACAGAGAGGATGGAACGGCACACTCTTCTATCCTGACATACACTCCTCGAATCTTTCACATCCATATACATATCTAATAATACATGCCCTCCGATTACGCATACTTTTGACACCAACAGATTTTATGTTTTGATTGATCTGATCGTGCCGAGTCTTTTTCGGCCGTCCACGTTCTGTTTTCCCGCTCACATTCGCCACATATATTTTCTTAGTCATTCTCTAGCCATCCATTCGCTCCACATGTCCATACCACCTTAAGGCACTCTTATTAATCTTTTCAATTATTCCTTGTTCAGCCTTACAACCCTTCCTTATATCTTCGTTTTTAATTCTGTCATACTATAATTTTCCACACATTTGTCGCCATGACAAGCGGTGTTGCAGACGTTTGGTAATAAAAAACAAAACACCTCAGTGCTAAGTAGGGCAGTATTAAGTAGTATACGCATGTATCGTTGGTAGGACAGGAAATACCTAAAAGTGAATTAACAGTGTATTTTACGATGATTTCTATGTATTTATTGCACAGTTTACAGCCCTGAAACTCCATATTCCGAGCCTAGGTCAATAAATTGACAGTGTGAGTGTAATAATAATTTAGAAAGACGACCATAAAACACTTTACAGCTCACAACCCGAGGCGACCAAATGGACAGGCACTTAAATCTCTAAATATGACAATACCATGTGCACATACCCCATGCGGCCGAAGGGCTCATCGCAGGGGTGAGCAACCATTACTCGAAGCAAAAGTTTGTTTTACTTGTGGTGATTGGCAGGAAGAAAGAGAAGAAACTAGAATAGAGAGTGAATAATAATAATGCAAGGCTGACTAATCGGTTATTAAAAAAAATAAACACTTGAATATACCACTTATTG
This sequence comes from Brachycentrus maculatus, assembly GCF_059751285.1. NCBI lineage: Eukaryota > Metazoa > Arthropoda > Insecta > Trichoptera > Brachycentridae > Brachycentrus > Brachycentrus maculatus. Next base: position 201,678 of record NW_028280869.1, on the reverse strand, counting down.
AGTTTTATTTTTATATACGACTTGGTACTTTCGAAAACTTAATATTTAAAAAAGAATATACCACGTAATGAGTTTCATTTTTATATACGACTAGTTTGTAACAAAATATTTAGGGGTATATATATTTGTTTTATACTGGGGGATGTTTTCCTCTATAGCCAGGAAGAAGATACACACACAACATATATGCAGCGGAGGGCTGCAGGGGGCTTGGAGGGGCTTATTAAATTAGACTTGGGCCGGCGAGCCCCTTGTTAAATTTAAAAAAAATCAATATTCTCTTATTAAATCAGTAATCTACTATAAAAAAGTCATTTTGTCACTTTGTCGTTTGATGTTCATTTTGAGTATTTTTTCTTATTTTTAATTATTATGTATTATGGATAGTCAAAACAAAACCAACCTAACCTCCCCCTCCCCCACCCGTTTCGCCCTTCACCTGCGAAGCCCTTGTTAAAATATTGGCAGCCCACCCCTGTATCCCCTGCACACACATATATATATATATATATATATATATATATATATATATATATATATATATATATATATATATATATATATATATATACATATATATTTATATATATATATATATATATATATATATATATATATATATATATATATATACATATATATATATATGTATATATATACATGCTGCCCAAGGAAATGACACGCGGAAATTATTCCAAATAACAAGGAAGATCTGCGGAAAGAATTCGGTAACCCCTGGAGCTGTGAAAAACACAAATGGAGTTACCGAATCTGACGCGGATCGTATAAAGGAAATATGGCGTGATCATTTCCACAGGGTCTTGAATCGCCCTCCTCCTCCAATCATCCTCGATATTCCCACGGAGGCTGCGTCAAGCATTCCGCGGGCGGTCGCCATACCTGATGGTCCACCGACACAGCCAGAAATTATAGCTGCCGTGTCGAAATTGAAAAATGGGACTGCCCCTGGTGTTGATGGTATCCACCCGGAATTCTTGAAATGCAGCGTTACTGGCATTATTGGCCCCTTACACCAATTAATGTCCAGTGTGTGGGAAGAAGAGCGATGCCCTAGAGACTGGGTAAATGGGGAGATTACCGTGTTACATAAGAAGGGTGATCCACTCAACTGTGACAACTACCGCGGCATTACGCTACTCAGCGTACCTGGGAAGGTGCTTGCCCACGTAATCTTGCAGAGAATCCGAGCCCCCATTATGCAGGTGCTCAGAGAAAACCAGGCAGGGTTTCTGCCTGGCAGGTCCTGTGCGGATCAAATCCATAATATTCGCCACATTCTACAGCAGAGCCAGGAATTTAACAGTTCTCTGGCGATGTGTTTTGTAGACTATGAGAAAGCGTTTGATAGTCCGCACAGGCCCACACTCTGGAAAGTACTGGAAGCTTATGGGGTGCCTGCGAAATTAGTGGAGCTAATTAAGTCCCTTCACCTCAATAGTGAATGCCGAATGAGAGTTGACGATGTTGTCACGGATTGGTTTGGGGTCTCTACCGGAGTCAGACAAGGCTGCGTCCTTGCACCGTTTCTCTTCATCATCCTCATGGATTTCATTCTTCGAAAGTCATTACCATCTGACCGAGGTATATCCATCTCCCCCTCCCGGAAACTCTGCGACCTAGAGTACGCAGATGATGCTGTTTTAATTGATGACTCCGTCGAGGGTCTTCAATTGATCGTCGACAGGGTAAATAGGTACTCTACGCACATGGGGCTTACAATAAATGTTGCAAAAACCCATGTGTTGTGCAACAGCTCATGCCTAGATGCCCAACAACCCTTGACGTTGAGTAACCAGCGCATCGAAAGGGTCGAGAGTTTCAAGTACTTGGGAGTGTACGCGACTGAAAATGGCAGCCTTCAAAAGGAACTGGGAGTGCGATTAGGACTCGCTGGGTCCGCATTCAACAGTATGAAGGCTGTCTGGAGATCGGATTTATACTCGGTGAAAACCAAATGCCGCCTATACAATGCCTGCATTGCTCCTGTTCTCTTATACGGCTGTGAAACATGGCACCTTACAAGGGCCCAAAGCAGCCGTGTACTAAGCTTTGAGAACAGGTGTTTGCGGAGAATCTTAGGCGTGCGGTGGTTTGACTTAGTGAGGAATGAAGAGATAAGGCGTAGGACGCAGCAAATCTTGGTCACAACTGTCGTCAAAAAAAGGCGATTCAGTTGGCTTGGCCACGTACTCCGCATGCCTCCTGAGAGCCTTAATCAAGCTTGCCTCTTTTACAAGGCATCAGGTTCGCGCCGCCCAGGACGACCATTGCTGACAATTCGTAGGCAGTTCTCGTCAGAACTTCGCGACGCGGATCTGACTTGGGAGGATGCAAGGGAGCTGGCAGCCGACAGAAAAGCCTGGAGACAGTTTGTGGACTCCATATGCTCCACCTAGGGAGCGGATATGGTTATTATTATTATTATTATATATATATATATATATATATATATATATATATATATATATATATATATATATATATATATATATATATATATATATATATATATATATATATATATATATATATATATATATATATATATATATATATATATATATATATATAATATATATGCGTTGCCCGTGAGCAAACGATTTACTACATCTGCCATGAAAAAAAATCCTGTTATCTGTGGACAAACATCGGTAGACCCAGGTAGATTGGGAGCCATCGCCAGACGTTAGTATCCCAAGACGTCACGAAGTTGTGGATAATGACGTCCCACATGAGGAGCCAATATTTACTCTTGATAACCATCCCAGAAACGTGCTCTCTTTTCTCGGAAACGGTTCGGGCTTGAAGCCCCATGGATAGTTTAAAAAAAATAACAATGGTTTTGCGACGAAAAGTAAAAAATGTCAAGCAGAGCAGATATAATACATTCGCCTTTGTTTTCAAATATGTAATTAAATTTTTAAGCTTAACGCAAATGAGATCTCTCTGCCTACCCCTGCGGCAAAGCGGCGCGATGGTTAGTTAATTCGTACCTCAAGACCCTCATGATGTTACCACGACATAACATCGCCATATATCGCATAAAAATAATAATAAATTCAGATTATTAAAAAGCGCCATTTTTGTAAAATACTACCTCAAGGGCGCTTATGACAATCTAACAACGTACTAGCAGTACACAGTGGAGTCTTGGTTCCATCCCTAATGTATGAAAGTGAAGCATAGAATTATGACAATAAGGTGACAATTTTAAACGGCCTTACCAAAGTAAATATTTAATTTAATTCTTTAATACGTGTTCGTGTAAGATGAAACTCAGAAATCATGCATAAAAATGTGTTCTTTATTATGCTCAAACTTTCACTAACTTCGTTTAAATACTCTGGTTAATATGTTAGTACGAGTGTAATGTCTGTACAGTTCTGAAAAATGTACTTAAAATTTAATCTTCACAGAAAAATGACTTTCATTTTTTGTATAATAGAGTTTTTCGTGGGCAAAAACTCTCTAGTTGTATTTAGAAAATTTATTTTATTGTGCATGTTTTCTGCAAAAAATCTAGGTACATTGTGTTGTATTTATTCCGCATAATTGAATTTTTATTCAAACAGAGTGTTGTACCTTTTTTTACCGTATTACAAAATTAAATTACTACATAATATCAAATCATAATTTAATAATATTCGCTTAAGCACGCTTGTCGTACTGGAGGTCCCAGGTTCGATTCCCAGGGGGGGGCGTATATATATATATATATATATATATATATATATATATATATATATATATATATATATATATATATATATATATAACTATGTACCTACCTATACATTTTATTAAGTACTTACATATAGTACCTACATAAAACAGATCTACCACCAGATGTCGCCTGCGTCGCACTGAATAAAACAAAAGACATCAAATAGAAAAAATATAATATCTTGAACTGTCAGAATCAGATAGATAGATAGAAAAATATTAAAAAGATAAATTAAGAATAAACTTTAATTACAAAGCAACACAATGTTTATTTTATTATTATACACCAACTTTACATATTATTTACACCCAATTTACAGAAGAAAATTATTACCACGTTATATATATATATATATATATATATATATATATATATATATATATATATATATATATATATATATATATATAACTGATTTTTTCACTTTAATATTTATTCAATACTACCCTCAACTGGTACCTGAAGTTGAGGACTTTCAACTATCTAAAAAACATGAAAGTGGTCAGATCAGGAGTCGGAATGATCGGCTGGCATGTATGAGGAGGTCGATCCATGAATGTGGAAGAGACGAATATTTTTTGAAAAAAAACACGGTTGTGCGGCATTGTAATTTCCTTGCCTGCCCTTGCGGAGAAGCGGTGTGATGATAAAATACTACCTCAATCTTCTTCCTTGCTCCATCCCATCTTATCATCTTTGTAGACTATTGGGGTTGGCTCTCCTCGACCTCAGGTTGTAGGTCCTTCTATCATGCTTTCAAATCATGTTGTCTTTCTGCAGCATCCATGGATTCTTTGGTCTTCCTCTAGATGTCTGTCGTGGAAGATCCATGGCGATCGCCTGGTTTACAATATGTTCAGGTTCTCTACGTCCTATGTGCCCATACCATCTCAATTGCCTTACCTTACTATTGATGTAGTTACTCCCAGGCTTCCACGAACTCGTGAACTCTTAATTTTGTCTCTAACTCTAAGGGACTCTCCAGCTGACCATCTAAATCTAAAGTTTAGATGGTTAGCTGGAATGTCTTCGACGAATTGATTAAATATCCGTATTATTGTCTAAAAATACTAAATATACTTTTATGTATTTTTGTGTGCAAAATAAAGCTTTGGCTGTAATGGGTACCAGAATACACATTAGCAGATCGCCACGATAATTAAATTTCCAGGTTTTGCATAAAGAAACCCACTAGACTCATTATCTACGTGGAGAAACTGGTTTTACTGCTTCATTTTCATACAAATGTGGATGTATTTTATATTAAAACTGCGAGTTGTACAATATGGCCAACGACTGCTGATACTTATAATTATTATCAATTCTTTATTTTCTCAACGTAAAATTTAAATATTACGATGACGTGAAATATAATATTGTGTGAGACTTGTTAATTTAAATATATATATATATATATATATATATGTATATATATATATATATATATATATATATATATATATATATATATATATATATATATATATATATATATATATATACATATATATATATATATATACATATATATAAATATATACGTATATATATATATATACATATATATATTTATATATATCTATATATATATATATATATATATATATATATATATATATATATATATATATATATATATATATATATATATATATATATATATATATATATATATATATATATATTTATATTTATATATATATATATATATATATATGTATATATATATATATATATATATATATATATATATATATATATATATATATATATATATATATATATATATATATATATAATTATTTTAACGCCTGTAAAAGAGCTCATTCGATTTTATTAATGAAATCACTAGTTTTGAGAAGTACAGATCAGCTGTCCAAATTAAAAACACAGTAAGGGACATTTTTTTGTAGTAATTTTGCATTTATGGACTAAGTAGACTCTAGTCCAAAAATGCAAAAAAACCTACTACAAAAAAATGTCCCTTACTGTGTTTTAAATTTGGACAGCCGAGATGTTCTCATGAACAGATGTAAATACAAGTTATATCGGAGTTTGTCATTGAATTTAGAAATTCCAACAAAAAAAATGTTCACTGTGCTGATTGCACTGGAGTTATTTTATTGTTTAGTAAACAAGTATTTACTGTATCCTGTTATAATAATCGACTTTAGATGCCACAAATTTATCATTTATTGATTCGGCATTCATTTTGTGGTTCTGATTTTAGTTTTTAAAGTACCTACTACTATTTCTTAAAATCTATTGTGACACGTTAAAATCTATTGTGACATTCAACATCAAACGGGTATTGATGCATCGAAACACGCGTGACAATAAATAGTGTCAATTTTGTTAATGTAAAAATGTAATAAGTAAAATACTCCTTCCTCCCTCTTATAGATCTTTGGACCGGTTTTAGAGTCTCGTCGTGGAGGAAAGTAAAATGAATTTGAAATAGTGCCATATACCAATACGGACCACACATAGCACTTGATGAGTCTCTGTCGATATTTCAAGTTCAGATTGTAATTGAAGAAGAGCATTCTCATTTTATTGTATTTTTTTAACCCTTATCCGCACCCCAATGGTGCACAGGGCACTGCATCATATAAACGCAGTGTTATCTTGATCGCTAACACATGAAGGAAAGTGATCAGCCCTCCGCTTCAGGTACCAGTCCAGGGTGAAAAAATCAGTTATATTTATTTGACCCCCCCCCTCTGGGAATCGAACCCGGCACCTCCAGAACGGTAGCCGAGCATGCTGACCATTACACTACGGAGGCGGAGAATTATTGTATACTGAATGTTTAAAATTGATTGAAGGCTTGCAGAATTGCATCACATGTCCGATGCCGGATAGAGTTGTAAGGAAAACGAAAACGAACGATCTAGAAATGATTCCGCCATTCTAGATGACGTGAATCGAGGAAGAAAGTAGCGAAGCCAACATACTCGCAAGTTACACGTATGAACGCGATCAAAATCACCTATACATCATACGTTATTATAACCGGACCGCGTAATTACAATGTACTCAGCGTGCATCGTTACGACATGACGCGGCGTAATAACTAATAACGAAAAACATTACCAAAACGCTTGAGCCACAATTTATTTAGTTTAAAGTAATAATTATTATTTAACTGTTTAAATATCGGTTTACTTACATACTTTCTTTGGACTAGACTGGTTGCCTACCGATACGGCGAATTGTCGATTTAATTTTCATGGCTGTGTTATTATATCTACATATCGCTCACTCCTTTCAAGAACGTCATAAATCAAAAATCGTCAATTTTGAGTTGTGCATGTTTTCGTAATGCCCAGAAAATGTACTATATCCCAGCAAAAGCGGCATATTTTTAACTTAATATTTACCCGCTACAGGGCAGAAAGTGTTATTTTTGCATTTTGAAGAAAAGGTATTGTTTAATTATTTTTTTAAATATGCTAAATATTTTTCGAATGGAGAAAAAATATTCAGGTTTTACCTCAAAAGATCTGTTGCACAGTAAAAAGTTAAATAAGTGGCTTGATATTTATTTTTAATACATTTTATTTTATGTTTGAACTTTAAAAACGTTCTCCTGAAAAATCAAGTTTTTTGATTTATGACGTTCTTGAAAGGAGTGAGCGATATTACATGCGTGTGTAGGTCTACTCACAACACTATTATGTGGCTGCAAAAGCTTATTTTTTTAACCAAATGAAAAATAGTCCAAACGTATCCTTGTCATATAAGTCGCATGTAAGTTTTACTTAGTAAATTCCACCATTATTGCACATACTTAAAATGTCGTAATTTATTTAATAAAATTTGATCATTATTTAGATAAAAATTAAATACTTTTATTAATTGATTCAGCAGTAACTTTGTGGAATATCTATCCATTTTTAATTAAAGTTTTACTTGGTAAATACCACTATTTCGGAAATAGTGGAGATTCGAAGTAAAATATAATAAAAATGAATAGAAATTAACATAATCACTTAATAAAATTGTTGAATAATTATCTAAATAATGAACAAATTTAATTAATAAATTACAATATTTTAGTGTGTCCAAATACTTGTACACAAATCTGGGTTTCTTCACTTATATAGTTCGGTTATTAACAATATTGAAGTCTTGATTATATTTCAGCCGTTTCCCAGTATATAGAATAATCCGGATAGGATCTTTCATACATTCAAATGAAAGGATGTCTGATTAATAAAAGCTTTTCTAATCCAACGATAGATAGCTCTAGAGAACTCACATGTACAGTGTCATGATATTAATGATATATGTAGGAGTTTAAAAAAATGGATTAAATAGTGTGGTCGTCAATTCATGGGTAGAAAGATGAATGTTGCACGTGTGTAAATTGATCACTTAACCAGCCTATGACAAGCCGATAAATTACACTGCACAGTAAAAAGAGCAAAGTAATATAACCTGAAGGAAGTAGTCTTTGAAATTCAAATTTAATTATAATTTTAATTAAATTGAAAGGAAACTTACTGGATATCCTCATCACAGGAACAAGACAGATCAACAGATCGAGTGTTTGATAATGTCTTAATAAGACGAAACGTGTCACAGATCATATATGTTAATAAAGTAGTAATCATTCAATCTAATAACCGTGTTTAATTTTTGATATATTACCCAACAATTCAATATGGAATTCTACCAACTGTCTGCAGTTACAATAAATCAACAGATCTATTAAGAGAGGAAGAAGAAGAGATTTAAAAAAGATAAGTCTTCAGTTGCGATCGAAACTGATGTAAACTTGAGACACTAACAGTAAAACTAACTAAAACAGGTATAATAATAGTATAAACTAAACAAGACTGAACATTTATTGTGCATAGAATTGCATGTTAATGGTCTTTTAATGACTTAATTCTATAATTCTATGGTAGGCAACCGATTTCTCGCTGTTTTCTTTTGCCAATTGACAAATATTGCAAATTAAACTGGATACACGTTATCAACGTGAATTTAATTGGCCGTGGAAACTCGAGAACCTTCCATGGACACTCTCTATTCTATATCAAGTGGCTTTTAAATCGAAAGGGGGAAAACGGAAAGCGATTGGAAGATGATAGTTCATAGAACAAAATAACAAGTAAGTATGTGTTTATTGTAACAGCAGACAGTTGAAGTCGTATTCAGACATTATCAAATACTTTGATTGTTTGATAATATCTTAATAAGACGAAACACGTCACATATTATCATATACATATATGTAAATAAAAGTAGAATTCAATCCAACACCCTTGTTTAAATTTGGATATATTACCCAAAAATTTAAAATTCCATTTTAATAAACCCTTATCCGCACCCAATGGTGCATAGGGCACTTCATCGTATAAACGCAGTATTATTTTGATCGCTAACACATGAAGAAAAGGTGATCAGCCCTCCGCTTCTGGTACCAGTCCATGGTAATATTCAATATATATTAGAGTGAAAAAATTACTTATATTTTTTGACCCCACTGGGGATCTAACCCGGGGCCTCCAGAACGGTAGCCGAGCGTACTGACCATCACTACGGAGGCGGACAATAAAAAAAAAAAATATATATATATATAATATATATATATATATATATATATATATATATATATATATGTATATATATATATATATATATATATATATATATATATATATATATATATATATATATATATATATATATATATATATATATATATATATATATATATATATATATATATATATATATATATATATATATATATATATAAATCAAATATTAACTGTTAGTTCGCGTGTCAGCTTTCCATTTATTGAAATCATTAATATCCAAAATCCGACAAGAGAAATTACAAATTGGAATACGTAATTCTACCGGAAGCTCGTGAATATCAATTATGATAATTTTATCAATCGCGTATCTATAATATTGCTTTATGATCAAATGACGAACCGCATGCATACATTCAATCAGAACACCTCCGCTGGCGATATTTAACCGAACGGTTGTTATGAGTGTAAGACAACTCCATGCAAAAATAATTATTATGCAAAACTAGTGAATGTGTGAAACACACGCTAAAAATGCATATTAAAAAATAAATATTTATCTCAGGAGTCGTAATAATCGTCGGGTATGTATGAGGAGATGCATGAATGTAGAAGAGGCAAAGAATGTTTGCAAAGACAGAGTGGTGTGGCGTTCGATTCTCTCTGCCTACCCCTGCGAGGAAGCGGCGTGATGGTTAGTTAGTTAGTTTTTATGAATCTCAGTTTGAGATGAAATATCTTTTTTTAAATAGATTTGGCGTTTGACTTGTAGAACTCCATTTTAATTTATGTATGAAATGTTAAATCAAATACTGATTTTTCGAGTCAGCTAAGTTGTATTTTATATTATTTCGAGAAATAAAAATACTTTGTGTTCTGATCCACTCACATTGTGAGTGGATCAGAACACAAAGTATTTTTATTTCTCGAAATAATATATCAAGATGATCCACAAAGTTAATGCTTTCAATATTCAAAACAAGTTGTATTTTATTATTTATTCATTGATTTGGCGTTTAATTTGACATTCGTTTGATAATGCCCTTACAACGCGAAACAATTGTCACAATATAAATTTTTATGTGTTTTTGTTAATAAAATACAACCTTAGTAGACTCAAAAAAAAAATGTGTTTGATTTAAAATTAATACATTGTATTTTATTGTTAAAAAACAGATAAAAATCAATTTTGTGACAGTTGTTTCACCTAGTTATGGCATTTTCAAACGAATGTTTTTTTAACAATAAAATACAACTTAGTTGACGCAAAAATCAGTGTTGATTTAACATTTAATACACAAATGAAATATAAATGGTTTTCATACGGAAAAATATGGTAAAAAGTCTGGTCAACCTAGGGCTTACGACCTGGCATTTGTCGGGTTGTGTTCCCGTGGTTAGTGTCGCGCACTCTTGAGTCAGAGTTTCTGGGCTCAAATCCACTCCACCATAATTTGATACCTATTTTTAATAATAGGACGCTTAGGCTTACAGAAATTATATGAAACTGAAGTATTTTGTAAATAAAAAAAAACATAATGCATTTTTATTTATTAAAATATTTTTTATTAGTTAATTTAAGTGATCTAAAGAAGGAAATAATGCAAGGCTGATATAAGCATAATCGATAAAATTCAAAAAGACGTGTTGCGATGGTTTAGACATGTGGAACGAGTTAGTAAGGAAAGAACGGAAAAACAAATTCATTAAGCGAATTTAGTTGGAATAAAAGAGCAGAGAAAGACCGAGAAAAACGTGGCATGATCAGGTATGTCAAATATTTTAAAGTGGTAATTATTTTTTGACATCTCATCAAAGATGAAGAAGAATATGGAAGTCTGGGCATTTACGGGGATGACGACCGTCATAGGCTGGTTTAAGTGATCACTTTACACACGTGTAACATTCGCCAATTCTACCCATTATTGACAACCACACTACTCAAACTCTTGGAAGTTCTATATAAGATATATATTTAAGTGGTAAGGTCAGAAGTCGAAATATATGTATTTACGAGGTGATGCATGAATGTGGAAGAGGCGAAGAAAGTTTGCAAAGACAGAGTGGTGTAGCGTTCTATTCTCCTGCGGGGAAGCGATGTGATGGTTAGTTAGTTTTAATCCAATAATGTTTTGTATTAATCAAGATAACATCTCATCAATTAAAAACAATGTATGTATGTATGTATGTAAGAAAGCTACGTGGGTATTTTATTAGTTGTTCGATTATTTTTCATATTTCAATTTGAATCAATCTTAACAATTTAACATAATTGATAAAAAAAAGGTACTGTTCTCGTATAATTTTACCAGTGGAACCAAAGAAAAAACAAGAATTTTTAATAAATGTGGTTATTATGCGGAACAAATAATTTGGGTTTATAATATTCACATTTAAAAATAATACATACATTTATTTCGTACGATACATTAACATACATGACCCTAGCCTTTCAAAGTTCATTGGCACAATATTTATATGGTCGTGATTACTGATCAATGAACATTGCCATTACCTTGAATGATAAATTACATACTTTATACACATATCATTACTGGCGCATTATTACTGAAATGGGTGAATGTTATACAAGTGTATAAAATGATCTTCGGCCAGCCGATGACTGGTCGCAAACTCTGTAAATGCTCACAACTACCATATCGATGTTTAAGCACACAAACGTACTAAATATAGAAATAGTATTTTCCTTACGTTTTTGCCAATTCTTCAAGTTTTTCGTTAAAAACATGTTTATTTTAAACATAGTTTTTAATTACATTAGGAATATTTGGCTTGGCTTGGCCATGTACTCCGCATGCCTCCTGAGAGCCTTAATCAAGCTTGACTCTTTTACAAGGCATCAGGTTCGCGCCGCCCAGGACGATCACTGCTGACAATTCGTCGGCAGTTCTCGTCAGAACTTCGGGACGCGGATCTGACTTGGGAGGATGCAAGGGAGCTGGCGGCCGACAGAAAAGCCTGGATACAGTTTGTGGACTCCATATGCTCAACCTAGGGAGCGGATATGGTTAATAATAAGGAATATTTTTATTGTCCTAATAAATGCGGTAAATTTGATTTTTTTATCTTAAAAAAATACGTTTTTCCGTTTAGATAATATCGATACTCGCTTCCAATCAATTGGTTCGGTTCTCTAAGAAATATATGACAATTTTTCTTATTCTAACTTTTTGTCTACACCCAGTGGTGCATAGGGCACTGCACCGTATATAGGGAGTGTTATATTGATCGTTAAATACACAAAGGATAGGTGATCAGCCCTGCGCTTCAAGTACCAAACCAGAGTATGTAATATTAAATTAATATAAGAGTGAAAAATCTCATATATTTATTTTGAATCCCCTGAGAATCGAACTCTGGATCTCTAAAACGGTAGCCAAACGCGCTAACTACTAAACTGCGGAGGCGAATGGAGGATATAATAAATAATGCACTGAAATACAGCGATTGCTTTATTAAGTAACGTCTTCTTCTTTTTTAGACTTCAGTACTAGTACCTATTGGATACAGACCATATATTCTGTAACCTATGATTTTTGTCGAATCCGTGCATTTGCGGAATCCATGCGTTTGTTAGTTCTGACATGTCAGTTCTTTGTAACATCCATACGTTTGCTAGTTTTTACATGTTAGTTCTTTACGTAATCCATGCGTTTGTTAGTTCTGACATGTTAGTTCTTTGCGGAATCCATGCGTTTATTAGTTCAACCATGTTAGTTCATAGTCTAATTAATGCATTTTTTAGTTTTTACATGTCGAATCCATACGTTTGTTACTTTTGACATGTTAGTTTATTGTGGAATCCATGAATTTGTCAGTTATTACATGTTAGTTCTTTGTCGAATCTATATATTTTCTAGTAGACGTTTGGAACTATAACATGGAATTCGCAAATGAAAATACAAACGGAGTTAATAGCTGTTAGAATGCGTTGGCTTAGACCTTATAACGATAAGCGTCCTTTCATATTCGGTTTCCTGTCGTTCATTCAAGTCATTGCATTGGTGCTCAAAGCAGTTCAAGGTACTGCGAGCATTTAATATTAACACCATATCTCAAATACGTCAATCTTCCTCCGCTTCGATTCTCTGGTGGTCCAGGCCTCACGCGCATATGGGAAGAATTGGTAAACAATGGTATTAATAACATCTCGTTGTTCATCTACCATATATCCACAAATTACTCACCTTCATATCACGTCGAGTTTCATGTTTACCGCTCGTCTGAACACGAAATACGTTTACATCGCGTCTATTCGCTTCCGTAACATGACCGATCAGTACCTACCTACTATCCACGCTACTTCAATCAATTCACCAGATAAAGACATTTGCTTTAAATAATTGGCTTGTTTAAAAATGAACATTAAACGATAGTTTTTTTATCTTTATGAATAAAATTATTTTTAAAATTTCAGTGAATGTGATGATTTTTATATTTACTTATTTATTTTTTTACAAAAATGTTAATAAAATTAGTATATAACCACTCACCGTGAGTGGTTATATACTAATTTTATTAATATTTTTGTAAAAAAATAAATAAGTAAAAATGACTAACCACAAAGTAAATGCTTTAAATATTAATAATATTGAGAATATTTTTATATTTATTTATTCTGCTTCATATGTATGGTTTACTAAAATTCATCCGGCTCGAAGAACCAATATTTCGACAAGTACGTCATATATAATAAAGAAATTTTTAGGAGATCGTTTAAAAGTTAAAAAATATAATAAAATGTATTAAAAATAAATATCAAGCCACTTATTGAACTTTTTACTGTGCGGGCATGTATGAGGAGATGCATGAACGTGGAAGAAGCGAAGAATGTTTGCAAACACAGGGTGGTGTGGCGTTCTATTCTCTCTGCCTACCCCGCGGATAATACCCCCTGTAGCGGGTAATAATAAATATAAATATAAGTTCAAAATAAACCGCTTTTGCTGGGATATAGTAAATTTTTTGGGCATTCCGAAAACGTGCACAACTGAAAATTGACGATTTTTTATATATGAGTGAGAGAAGTGTACTATGTATTGAAAAATGGCCAATAAAAAAATATTTAAAAAAATCATTTTTTCTACCAGTTGAATGAATTTCTATTTTTAATTTCAGCGAATGTGATGATTATAATATTTATTTATTCTGCTACATTAACCTTTTAAACGCGTTAACTTTGTTCCTAAGAGACGCCCGTGCGCGGCGGTATTTCGCCGTTTTTTAAATGATTACTTTTATCATGTATTTAGTTAAGAAACGATTTATTTTCCTAAACAAAAACGTTCAATGGGATTCATTGTGCCTTTTTGGTACTCTATAATACACGTGTGTCACATTATTCTTGAAATATATCGTAATATAAACAAATTAGATCGTAACATAAATAAATCAAAGCACGCATCGTGTGTCACTCTTACCCACTGGCGATGCGTAGCGTCGAGAGTGAGACAGATATAGGGCATGATTATGGCGCGGACTAATTACCGACCGCAAGAAAAATCAGGGATCTGTTGTTTTATTTATCCTTGTGATGTTACAAATTATTAGTCAGATATTTCAACAGATGTCATAAGACCGAGGATTGACGTATTATTTTATCCAAAGTTCCACACCATGAAAAAATCCCTCCAAGTTGAACTGAGGTTCGAAACTTGGAGCAAAGTGAAAACACAAACGCTTATGTCAGCCGCGTATGGGGCATGTCTTGTAAAAACACAAACGGTTATGCGAGCCGCGTGGATCCGGTTAAATGTGTTGTTTTTTTAAAGGTTCGAAGCACCTACATTTCATCCGCGACGACTGTGCATGAAACAAATCTCCATTAAAACACACAAAAAAACTTTATGTTTAAGGATAAATTGTTAGATTAGAAATATGAAAATATTTGTTCTACCGTTTCCAGACATTAATTCAATAAAAAAACACTAACGTTTTGCATATTGGAATATGTAATGAATTTCACTTAAACCTTCTGATATAAAATAATAAGATTTAAATTTTGTTTAGTTGGAACTGCATATTATATGATAAAATAACAATATGAGGTGAATATGGTTGGTAATAGAAGCAGCGGAAGACCGATGAAAACATGGCATGATCAAATACATATTTCAAATATTTGAAAATAGTCATGTTAAGGGTAGGAATAATCGGGGGGTATGTATGAAGAGATGCATGAATGTAAAAGAGGCGAAGGTTGATTGCAAAGGTAGAATGATGTGGCATTCTATTCTCTCTGCCTACTCCTGCGGCGCATCGACGTGATGTTTATTTAGTTTTATTTAATAGGTTTATATTATCCACTGACACTTCGTGATGGAATTGCATTTTTAATTTATTATTAGATTAAAACCAATATTTTTAGCTTTTCCACTTTTTTATTTGACCAGCGACCGGGTTTCGTCGTTACCGACACCAGTCTGATGATGTCGGTAACGACGAAACCCGGTCGCTGGTCAAATAAAAAAGTGGAAAAGCTAAAAATATTGGTTTTAATCCAATAATAAATTAGTTTTATTTAAATAACAACTGTATAGTTTTTTCACATTTATTTTATTTGACCAGTGACTGGGTTTCTTCGTTACCGACATCATCAGACTGGTGGGAGGATAGACAAAATTCGCTAGAAAAAATGTCATATGCACAACAAGGCAGGGGTTTAAAACCATGTTAAAAATTTAATTCTTCTGACAAAAGAATTTCAATTGAATGAATTTAAGTAGTGTATTATAATAATGATTACAATAATTGTTTACTTCTTAAATGTGTCCGTACACACCCAGGTGGTATTTGGAAAAGAAATCGCACAATACTAAAGGAAACCTTTATTGGCACCTCGAAATGCACTTCTCAAAAATAATTCAAAATATGCAAGTAGTGCAATTATCGTACGTGCAAAGAATACAAGTCTGAAATGAATATCGATAAAATTAAGAAAGGTGGCAGCAAAGGTTTAAGCATGTGGAGCGAACAAGGACAAAAGAACAGTAAAAAAGATTTACGATGCGAATGTTGTCTGATTTAGACGCAGGGAAAGGTCGATAAAAACATGGACATAAGCAGGAATGCCAAATACTTGAAAGTGGACAACGTTGGCAGTCGTTAAATCGTTTTGCGCAGATAGAATAGCAACTGTCTTCCTTATGAAGAATAAATAAAAAATTATATATTTTATTATTAGATTAAAACCAATATTTTTAGCTTTTCCACTTTTTTATTTGACCAGCGACCGGGTTTCGTCGTTACCGACATCATCAGACCAGTCTGATGATGTTGGTAACGACGAAACCCGGTCGCTGGTCAAATAAAAAAGTGGAAAAGCTAAAAATATTGGTTTTAATCTAATAATAAATTAAAAATGCAATTCCATCACGAAGTGTCAGTGGATAATATAAATCTAATAAAATATTTTTTTTGACATCTCATCAAAGATGAAAAAGAATATGGAAGCCTGAACACAAATTTGAGATGAAAAGGAGCTTCTTATTGAGCAGAAACTCTTTTATAAGTATGTGAGGTCTGAATCCTGGATTATAATCGCTTACATGAGAAACGCCAGATTATTTCATTTTCATTTTCATTATTTTAACTTATAATTTGACCAGTTAATGAATTTATTTATTGATGAGATGTCAAAAACAATTATGTGAAAAATCACTCCTATAATTTGAGATAATCCAGATTTGTGACAAATATATGGACACACTCAAAATGTTGTGATAATAAGTTAATTGCTTTGTTTATGCCATGTCCTTGTTTTCAGACATTGGCGTCCATCGTGGTATTTTTTGGCCAATAACTAGTCACTGAAAAACCTAAACATTAAGATCGGCAAAATTAAAATAAAAAAGCATGTGTGCAATCCATCATGATATAATATGGTATCGAATACAGAGCGGACACACAAAGTGAAAAAATTGACAACAATGAAGACTCTAAAATATCTGGCAAGAGTCTACGAGATAAAATAAGGAGTACCAGGGATAAGAGAAATATGCTAAATCGAAGATGTCGTTAGGTGGGGAAGGCACGAAGAAGACGATGGTATGCGCGTGTGAGTGTGGAGAGTGGAACCATCAAGATTCCCCCACATTACATTGCACGGCCAATCCTAAGGTAGATTAGCATATTTCTTACTTTTTTTACAGATATTTTATGTCCGAATTTCATATAAAGTTGCCAAAAAACATATTGCAATTATTTTTAGTAAACGTTTGGTGAATGTGATTTTTATAAAATGTGAGTTTTTCTTATCGTCGTACATTTTAAGTCCCGTATTAAGGTACAGTGAGACAAGTTTTGGTCCAGGGATATTTTTTTTAAATAGTAGTATAATCTACAATAGTTCTTCTTAGTTTTTTTGTTTACCTAATGTCCTTGGATCAAATCTTCATTGACACAACTCACAAGAGCCTTGAGCTTTTATAATAAGATTACTTCCTGAAATATTAAAAACCAGTTATATAAATTATTGTAGTAGGCATCTAATACACTTTTTAGAAGTGTTATAATGGTGTTCAAACTCCTATCCACCTGTCGGATAGTTCGCTGTTTTAATTTATGACATAATTTACTATTTTAAGAACTGCTTCCTTGTTAAAAAAAACACATTCTTAAATATAATAAAAGAATATATACAAAACGTATTATACGTAACTGAGGCAGTAATCAGACAATTTTCTTTGTTTCTAGACTATAGAGCAGGCTTGGCCAACCTAAATTGCACCCGGGCCTCATCGATGACCTAAAATTTTCCTAAGGGCCGCATACAGAAATTAATAATTAAAAAAAAATTGTTACAACGATTTTCATACTTACTGATTTTTTTGTAAGTATTATAAAAATTTTTAATGCAGAGGTAATGATAAAGTACAATCAGGGTAATTGTGAAAAATCATTACTACAACCAGATGTAAGAAGAAAACACGTGATCACTTTACGTGTGTAAAGTGATCACTTAAACCAGCCTACGACGGTCGTCAGCCCCGTAAATACCCAGAGTTCCATTTTCTTCTTCATCTTTGATTAGTTGTCAAAAAATAATAAAAAAACACGAATTGATCATAATTTTTATACTGCCTCTAATTTGACCAGTGTTATGAATAAAATAACTGGTCAAATTAAAGGCTGAATAAAAATTTAAAATCTGGTTTCCAGGTGTCTGTACGTAAAATAATCTAGTTAGGATCTCGCGTACATGTATGTAAATAAAAGCTACCTCGGTATTAAATTGTACCTAGTGACATCATAAGCAGTAGCGTTTCACTGAAATATGTCATTGTATCTAAATTTCTCTTAAACGGAGAAACAGCTGTCCCGAATTGAATGTAATTCGTGATGGTAATAAAGTAATCCCAGGTTGAGCGCTCAGTAAATACCACAAATCAGCAGGCGAGCGTGGAAATCGTGAAAGCGCTAACGGAAAGACGCTATCCGGAAAATTTCGCCGTCTGAATAATGTGAACCCAAGGAGAACCATCCATTTCTTAGCAAAACCATTTTATTATTTTTTGACATCTCATCAAAGATGAAGAAGAATATGGAAGTCTGGGCATTTACGGGGCTGACGACCGTCATAGGCTGGTTTAAGTGATCACTTTACACACGTGTAACATTCACCAATTCTACCCATTATTGACAACCACACTACTCAAATTCTTGGAAGCTCTATATATATGAACCAATTTTGAAACATTGTTCTTGAATCACTACAACTTCACAAGAGACATCTATGGGTGAGATCAAATATGAAAATACCTCCTGTAATTGGAGATAATCCAGAATTTATGAACAAGTATTTGGACACACTCAAAATGTTGTGAAAACTATTTTAAATTTGCTTGTGTGTATAACCATTCTTTGGACACGTTGCGCTCGGCAATGAGGGTTGACTAGAACGACTAATTCTAATCGGTAGCTTGGAAGGGAAGAGAGGGAGAGGAAGATCCCCACACTATGGGCCGATCAAGTTAAGGTAGCAGCAGGCACCTTGGTGGTTGGAGCGCTACGTGCAGCGCAGACAAGGGATAACTGAAGAAGAGTCATTGCTTCCACAAGGGTCACAACCTTCAGTAATAAGGAATAAGACGGAGAAGAAGAATATACCATATTTTCCTCTATTTTATTTTGCTTTTAGTTTTATTTTATTTGGGAATTCTACAGAACAGTAACATCAAGTCATTCGCATAAACGAATTTTTCAAAATAAATTTGCAGATACTTGTTCAATTCCCATTATAAAATCCCACATTTGTAAATTTGTGATTATACCTGGAAGAGGGACGGGAGGGATGAAAAGGGGAAAAGGGAAAGATCGAAGCTCAATTTTATGTTTAAAATATTTTAAAAACCTGTTAAATTTTTAGAATTCAATCGCTCTTATATTCACATGAATACCAACAATGCTTAAGTTTCGATTACGTGCAAATAAAACTTACTCTAGACTTCAAAACAAAGGTCATGACATGAGTGAGGTGCATCCGGAATGAATTGCATCTTTTAAACAAAATACCATAAAATCAACCAAAAAACATGCAAGGCCCTTGAATCTAAAGGCTATGTACACAAACGTACAGAGTTCCGTGATTTCCCATTTTTTATAATATAAAAAAACTACAATACTAAGATTATGAACTTGAAAACATAACTGACCTGAATAAAAAAAATATAAACTTGAATATACAGTGAAACCTCTCAAAACGAGCACCTGCCATAACGAGCAAAACAAACTGTGGAAAAAATGCTCACTTAACGAGCGACATTTCGCATAACGAGCGGAGGAAGCAGCAGAGCAACTATCTCAGGCGTAATAAGGGAAATGCTGATAGCATGTAAAACTGTTGCATCGTACGTTGAGAAGCATCACTATAGTAAAAAGGTGGCGATGCAATCTACTACATATTATAATATTATATGTAATTGATAATGGTTTCACCACATTTTCACCTAATTTTGAAACATTAAGGCAAAAACAAATGTCTAAAAAAATTATAAATTATTTATCATAAATTCAAAAATAATAAACTAAATACTTAATCCTTTTTTGTTTTATGGAAATCGAATTACATTCCTGGTTATAAAGCTTTTCGACAATTTATTAGTAAGTACGTAATTTTATTTGAACAAAAGTTTAAAAATGATTTTTTTCGACTTTTAACGCATAACCCTAATTTACATTGATTTATATGTTTTTTTTTTCGCTTAACGAGTGTTTCATGTAACGAGTAAGATTCTGGAACGAATTAATATCGCTATGAGAAGTTCCACTGTATAAGGAATTCTACAAATATGAATATAATTTTTTAATATGGATTTCTACAATCTGTGATAAAAATAATAGCATTTTATCGAAAATATATTTTCAATTAGATGACTATGTATATATTCTCAATATTATTAATATTTAAAGCATTTACTTTGTGGTCAGTCGTTTTTATTAATTTTTTTTACAAAAATGTCAGTCATATTAATATATAACAAGTCACCGAGATTTTTATGTCTACCGGTTTCGAGACGTACCCGTCTCTTCGTCAGGACAGTCACTACCACAGCATGCAAACAATACTATCCTTCACTACAATAGCCACAGGGAAGAAGTGTAGTAATTGTAAAAAAAAGACTATGTATGTTGAGATATCAAAATGTAAAAGAATTGAAAATTTTGCCTTTTATATGTTGTATAAATTAATATAAAAAATCTCAAGAAAATCATTACGAAAATCCCTAACGAAATGAGGAATATGCTTTGATTTGCGAGAAAAACGAACGATTCGCGAAGTCATCAAGTGTGGGTTATTAGTTGTTTCGACCCCGTGAATCAAAATCGCAAAACTTGCGTTACCGTGGAGTTAACGTACCCCGCCGATGCATTTCGTATATGAAGCGCTGAAAGAACGTGTACACATTGTTTTTATTTTTTACACATTGCATCATTATCGTTACCATGTGTAACGATAATGATGCAATACGTTGCCAACTAACTAAAATGCTATTTTTCGATAACCGAATTTTGCAATTAACTAAAAACCTAACAACCATCACGCCGCTTCTCTGCAGTTGTAAGCATAGAGGAAAAAACGCCACACCGATGTCTTTGCAAAAAAAAAACAAATCGCCTCTTCCAAATTCATGCATCTCCTCATACATACCCGCCGATTATTGTTAATCTTGCCTGACCACCTTCAAGCATTTAAAATACATGATCATGCCAAGTTATCTGCGGTCTTCCTCTGCTTCTATTTCCAACTACATTCGTTTCATAAATTTGTTTTACTGTTCTTTCTTCACTCGTTCGTTCCACATGCCCGAATCATCTCAAAACACCCCTTTCATATTACCTTTTCGGAATGACGAATTCGGAATATTTTCCCTTCATAAAATTTTTCCGTATGAGTCCGTTCATGTCTTCGGAAAGCGAGCAACATTGCCAAAAAACAAAACATCAAGAAAAACATACAATACGTCACTGTAGGGTCCCCAACAGCGCTGTGATTGGTTGAGAGCTGGTCCGGAGAGTCATTGTGATTACTTGTATCATGTACTGCGTTTATAGTCTGTCCTATCATTAACAGAAAAGAGACAATGAAAATAATATGAAAAATGTTTATTTTATATGTCTACAAGTTTAGTAGTTAGTTAAATTGTATGTAATATTATTTTTAAACATACATAAAAATAATGGTAATTGGTGGCATTTTTATAGAATATCGTATCATGAGCCAGCTCTGAGAATTGAACTTAGGATCAGATCATTGAAATTTAATAAAGTAGTACCATTTCTTTCGAAAGTAAATCTCTAAAGTATCTAAACCATCTAAAATTAATATTTCAATTGTTTTTTCAAGGTCCAGTATTCGTTAAGTCGCAACTTAAATTTCCGACCGAAATGCTCCGGTCACCTTAAAATTGATCACATTGTGTTTAATGGCACGTAATCAATACGACACTGCATTAATTTAATCTAGTGCCTCATAGACTATTTAATGCAGATAAGGAACAAAGAAGATGAATTTAACTGCTCACGAAACACATATTTAAAATTATGATTTAAAAAAAAAACATTTGGCGAATTGAAAATTTTATCAAGTAGATGTCTCAACTACTCGTTTTAATCAACAAAACGAAGTATACCAATTCCGAGTGTGGTGCACGAACCCTTCCGAACACGCCCGAGGCTGAAAACGAATCTCAATCGTTTTGGGACACAGATCGCCACAAGACTTCGCTCAGGCGTTCAGTTCGCGAGAGAGCGTGTTACGGAACGGTTGTGCGTTACAACAGCGCAATAAGCCAAAACAAACTAGATTTTTATCATTTAGAAAGCAGTTTATTTTTCCGTAGTATTTGTCACTCTAACGAGAGAGAATATTCAAATCGCTGTACTAGAAACGACTTGGCCGTAAATACGCGCGCTGACGAAAAGGAAAAAGTGTATTTTTCGAAAAAAAAAACAGTACATTTTGCCTTTCTAGTGATGTGATGTCCATAATGTGATTTCACCATACGAAAGAAAATTCGATTTGTTTCTGTGATTTTGGTAAGGCGACCAAAAACAAAAGGAAACTAAATTGTTATTTTTGTATGAATAAATCTGTGGTCGACAGTTTTAGCATCCTTACTTAAATATTATTTTTTTTTTAAAATAACTCGTGTTGGTTTCGTGCTTTAGTGCAAATTATTTATTTTATCTTCTGACAATTTGGAGCCGATATCAACCCGAAGCTGTCATGTCTACCGCAGTGATGCAGCAGTCGGCCCTCTACGATTTTGGTGAATTATTAATGATGGTAAATATACATTACATTTTAAAAACCAACCTGACGAACGTATCACTCGATACAATCGAGTAAAAAGATAATGTTGCAAATTATCGTCGCCCATGATGCCGGCAATTCGCGCACGTGGGGGATAATTTTTGTTTCCAAATATTGTTCAATACGCATTTGTAAACATGGAAAATTACCGAAGAATGTATTCAATGCATTGCTGACCACATAGACTTCGTAAATTTTAGTATTGTCGTTTTTATTTTCAATATTGTCGGATTTTAATCGGTCAATTTCAACTGTCAAGTCATTATGTTATGTTATTAATGCCTACAATATTTTATTTTGTTTTTTTACTTCCTTTTGCATTACAATCTTCAAAATATTATATATTTTCACTTTTGTGTTGCGAAAAATTTCAAATTTTACAACCGTTTTAGCGGCTCTCCGCCATTTGGTTCGAACTCGTGTAGGTGGCAGCACTGCCTGCGAAATAAAATACATACAATATCTGAATCCAACTACACTTGCTCGTTCGGAAGATTCAATTTTGATTCTTTTGTCAGCAGGTATAAGGACCCTTTTTCCTTGTTCATTTTACGAGTACGCGTTTTTTGCTGTCTTCGAAGGGTCTTGTTTATTATTGGGGCTCAGATTTTTTTATGGCATCCCTTTGTAATCTGGGATTCGTTCTTGCGTTTTGCGCTATATGCCGGGGAGATGTGATTTGTATAAATTTTATATAATAATATAAAAGATCGGTTATGTTATTGTTGTGTCGGGATATTGAAAACGTGCAGGTATATGAGTCAGGTGTTCTTTAAAATTACAACGGGTACCTACCTACCTTATACCTCAAACTTTAAGGGGAGCACAAAAGGTTTTTTTTTTCATTCAAAATATGTGTGTAGGTAAATTTAAATTGAACATTATCGTATGATAACATTCTATACACTATTATCATATATTTATATGAGATGATCAGTGTTTTCGAGCCATCTAAATTACACTTTCCTAATGACAATTTTAATGAATTTCGAGACGTTCTTCCTTTGCCCTCCTTATTATCGTCTTTTGTTAATTTATGTTTCTTTTTAAATGTCAATTTGTAATTTATGTTTTTTTTAAATGTTCAAGTACTATCTGCCCACTGATTGCAAACGGATATATATGGTATCAAACGTTTTGATCAATATCACTAGTCCGTCTTTGGTCGGTTGAAAGATATTGCTTTTTAGCAATAAGCCCGCCAATGTACTTTTTATTTTCTGTACATGAAGTTTAAAAAATAAATAAATTTCCAATAAACATTGACAATAATTTTACACATTCTGAGATATTTATGGAACGTAATTGTTTATTATTTTAGTATTACTATTATGAATTCTGCGAATTTATTAGTTGAATAAATAATTTAGTGGAGTTTAATTCTTTCTTTAAAGATATTATTAAAATCAAATGTATTTATTATATTTTGAGAATATATCGGCAGACAAAAAAATATATTCGTGTGGAATTTGAGTTGTTGCATAATTAGCATTAAAAACATTTTATTCTTTGTATAAATCATATTGTCAGTAAAATATCTTACGAATAATTGCAAACATATCATTTCATAATTTTTGGAGTTTTATATGACGCTCAAATATGTTTTTTTTAAATATATGTTTTTTTTTAAATATATTAATTTCGAGTTGTTTATCATTTTTAGCTTCGCTAGACAAAGTGTCTTTATAGCTTCTATTTTTGTAACATTGACTGAAAATCGAGTATGCATCAGAAAATTTTCGCATCTACTTTTTCGTGTGCATTTAATAGGTAGGCTCGGTATAAATAATAAAAAAATACGCTACCTAACGCTCTAATCGTATTTCATGAAGAAGATAAGATATCGGGCATTATTTATTATCTTTTTTATCATTCGTAAATGTTCCAAAAACGCAGTAGATTGTGTCTAATCACGCTGTATAATACTATTGATTTTATTATAGTAAAAAAATACAAAAAAGAAGAAAAAAAGTTTTATTAGTATGAAAGTTTTTTCAGATGTAAAAAATTAGGTTTATAAATCAATACATTAATCAAAATAATTTTTGTATTTTGAAATGTATTTTTTGTTTAAGTTTTGGTACTAACATTTATTGGTGGAACTTAATTATTTTTATTTGTTCCGTCGTTACCGACATGTATGTATGATGATCCCGTCCGATGGTGTCGGTAACGTCGAAGCCGGTCACTGATCAAAAAAAAATATATGTGGAGAAAACTATACATATAAGTATATTTGTTATTTATTGTTAGTTTCATTTACCATACTTAGGTGTTTTTTTTAACATTCACAGATGGTCTATTCTGTATTGAGTCATAAAAAAATAACCTTGTGATTTTATCTTTTAACATCCTTTATTTTTTACCGCGCTAGAAAAGAGCATTAATTGTATACATATTTTTTCTGAAGTATTATACATTTTTACCAACTGTTGCCTTATTTATTATTATTATCTGCAATAGGTTTTTTTTGTATTAATAAACATACATTTAACAACAAAAAAATGCTGTAATGAATACAGTCCATCATTGTTAATTATTATTAAATTTTGTAAGCCATACGTAACGTAATAGTATATGAAAGAAGTGAAAGTATAATCGTAACTTGTATTGCCCGTATATATTATATTATAACACACACATATCGCTAATTATTCAACTGCATAGCAAGTTCTTATGTTGCTCCTATGTGCAATGTAAATATGTATATGTATATTTAAATCATAATTATAATAACATTAAATACATAATATTTATAAACTTATTCAGTAGCGAATGGCGAATGTGTGACTGCGGCAAAACGATGTATGATTGATACAAGTTCGAATGGTGAAATAAGAAAGAATGCAACGATGTTCTCAATACAACTAATGCCTTTGCTTATGCGGGACCGATGGCGTGGAATGCTCTTCCACCAGTGGTTAGAAATAGACTAAAAACATTTGTTTGCTAAATTATTTCTACCATCTTCTCTTCCCCAATTCATTCACAGTGCAGCGCCCTTTAGGTAGTATTTTACGAAAATGGCAGCATAAAAATTATCCATTGTTTTTAATTATTATTTTTACTATAAACTAAAAAAGGTGTGTCGAGAAACGAATTTGTGAGGCGAATGTAATTGTTTATATAGAAGAAGAAGAAAACCGAGGAAAATTGGGCACGATCAAGTATGTATTTCAAATACTCTAAAGTGGTTAAGTCATGAGTCAGAAAAATCGACGGGTATGAATGATGAGATTCACGAATGTAGAAGAGGCGAAGATTGTTTGCAAAGACAGATTAATGTGGCGTTCTCTTCTCTGCCTAACCCTAGGGAGAAGCGGCATGATAGTTTTTTAGTTACCCGAATGTGAACGATATTCCGTAAACTTTTTTTACGCTTCGTTCGAATATATTTTTCTAGTTTAATGCCCCCAACATATATCCTTCTTCCGGTCAATTTCTCTTCCTGCTTCCTAGTCGGTGAAGACGGCAAAGAGCTCTCGGGAGGTCTGAGTAAAGCTGACATCGACAGAGGTCGCTTGCCTGGGGCCTCCTTCTATATCAATTCATATCATCTACATACTAACTAACCGACTAACAATCACGCCGCTTCTCCGTAGGGGTAGGCAGAGATAATAGAACGCCACACCAATCTGTTTTTGCACATAATCATCGCATCTTCCACATTCCATGCATCTTCTCATACATACACGCCGATTATTCCTATATTACTATATGGATGATGCAAATCGAAATATCGATTATTTGAATCATTCCATCACTACAAAGATAATAATACAATACGATACAGAATATTTTACTACTACTACTACCGTCACGCCGTTTCCCGCAGGGGTAGGCAGAGAGGATTGAACGCCACACTCTTCTGTCCTGACATACATACACTTCTAGCTTCCTTCACATCCGTACATCTAGTCATAAATGCCATCAGATTACGCAGACTTTTGAAACTGCCAGATTTTAGGTTCTGATTGATCTGACCGTGCCAAGTCTTATCAGAATATTTTATCTAATATTAAATAATATTAAAGTAAAAAAATACAGTAATCTTTATTTTAACCGCTTTGGGAATCGAACCCGGGACCTTCAACATGGTAGTCAATCAAATATAGTAACCAAGAGGCGTACAATAATTCATGACGTTTATCGTTTCCCATTATAAAATACGGCCTGCAGATGTTTTAAAAATAGCAATGCACATTCGTAACTATTTGCAAATGTAAAAATAACATTTAGCACGGAAGGAAGTTTTTTTTATATCGCGTGTTTCCGTTCCTCGATAATTCATAACTTCCATATTTCTTCTCTCGAGCTCGCTTCGTGGAAATAATGAATCGTACCGCGTATTATTCCATCGGTAGGTAGGTGCAAAAATTAACCACTCACGAATTATTAAAAGCCATTTCCTTTTGAGTCATCTACTGCTTCAAGGTCAGCCATTATAACCGAGATCCGCCTTGATTTGCGAGCTCCTCGTTTTCAGATTTGTTATTTTTAAATATTAACCTAAAAAACACGCGGTTTTGACGAGTTTTATTTATTTTAAGACTTATCATTGTTACGATAAAGATATTCACAACATTTTGAGTGTGTCCAAATACTTGTTCACAAATCTGGGTTTCCTCCACTTGGGAGTTATTTTTACATTCTTTGACATCTCAGCATAAATGAAGAAATATTAAGATATTGTTGTTCAAAATTTTGTGAATAAAAATAACTGGCGTTTCCCAGTATGTAAAAATAATCTGAGATTCGGATCTTGCATACATTCAAATAAAAAGAGTCTCTGCTAAATATAAGATTTCTTCATCCAAAATAGATAGCTGTTGTGAACTCACATGTACTTTTGTCATGGGATTAATCATATATCTAGGAATCACAAAAATTTGAGTTGTATAGTTTTCAATCATGGATAGAATGGAGAATGTTTCTCGTGTATAAATAAAGTGATCACTTAACCAGCCTGTGACAGGTTATAAGCCATGTAAATATTACCCATGCGTTTATTACTTATGCGACAACAAACCTAAAGCTAACAACGCAGCTAACTTCGTAAAACGTAACGCTATTTTTTATTCGTGCAATATTGAATGAGTTCTATCTGGTTATTTAATAATAAAAAAAAATCATACCTCCTTATTCATCGTCGCTTTAGTATACTCGTTTTTTCTTAAAATGCAATAATTAGTTAACAACGTAATTGACGTCATTTTTTGTTGTTGTTATTAATATGTTGTAACAAAAAACTAGAAACGAGTATTCGACTGATTTTTATTGACAAACTTAATAAACATATGGTTGTTTTTAAAGTTTATGCGCATTTTATTTTATTCAAACTTCATGTACAGAAAAGAAATAAGAACATTGGCGGGCTTATTTCTAAAAAGCAATATCTTCCAACCAACCAAAAACAGACTAGTGATATTGATCAAAACGTTTGATAACATATACTTATAGCTGTTTGCAATCAGAGGGTAGATAGTACTTGAACATTTAAAAAAATAAAAATGATTGCGGAAAACTTGTCGTCAACTGATCATGCCAAGTTTTCCTCGGTCGTCCTCTGCCCCCTTTTCCAACAACATGCGCCTCGTAAATGCGTTTTTTATCTGCCATAAGAGAAAACGAATGATATTTTACCGAATGTAAGTAATGTTAACGTAATCGTACACAACGTCGTTATAAAATTTTATTTCTGTGAGCCTTAGCGGCTCATTATTATAAATAGTTATCAAATTGTGGTAGACTGGGCTTGAACCTAGAAACTCTGACTCAAGAGTCCGCGACGATAACCACGAGACCACAACCCGACAGTTTAGAATCGCCCTTATCCGATTATTCATCAAACGCTTACGGCGTTTGTCCACTATACGGAATATTACCGTCCGGCACGTCAGTTAGCGTTTTAAAACGATGATTGGCTTGGATTGGCTTGTGCTTTTGTCCATCTTTCTTCGGATCGGTCCTCCTGATCGGTGCGTGATGACGGTGCTCGTAAATTCGATTACGCTAAACTGTCGTCGCTTTTATTTAAAAAAAAAACCGGACTGCCGGACGGTAAAATTCCGTGGAGTGCACAAGCTCACTTAGTCAGTTTATTTCTGCCAGTCGCTGAGACGCTAATAATTTATTTGTTTATTAAATCGTCACGTTTCATTCGCGTTATCATCCTTCCAGAAAACTGAATCATAAAACGAAATGGAGATAGAGATATATATATATATATATTATATATTATTGTTATCTCTTTCTTCTAGACTTTCCAGAATGTTTTTATCGTGTTTTCTTTTTATACTATTTTTAACACAGATACTTTATTTGCTCTTATACACATACATACGCGTACTGAAGATAATTATTTGTACAACTGCAGCATGATAAATTTATTGTAATGTTTGCTACGTAATTAAAAAAAATTCTTAGCATATTGTATAAAATAACAACTCGGCTAGCTTTGTTTACAATAACCAATAACGTCTATTCAATTATTTATTATTCACGACCATTTGCGTTCCAATTTAGAGTTCAAGTCGTAATATGCAAATGCGCTTGGCGCGAGATTGTGGTTTGTAATACCAAAAAAATAATCCATGTTACAGTGATTAAAGAAAACGCTTGTTTTTTACTTTTTCATTTTTCATTCAAACCCTTATACGCACCCCAATGGTGCATAGGGCACTGCATTATATAAAGACAGTGCAGTGTTATCTTGTTCGTTAACACGAAGGAAAGGTGATCAGCCCTCCGCTTCAGGTACCAGTCAAGGGTAATATTGAATAAATATTAGAGTGAAAAAAATCACTAATATTTATTTGCCCCCCCCTGGGAATCGAACCCGGGACCTCCAGAACGGTAGCCGAGAAAGCTGACCATTGCACTACGGAGGCAGACAAAACAGACGTTTTTTACTACTTGAGTTTTATTATAGACTACATGTTTCAGAAGTTAAACTTCCATCATTCAGGTCTTCCATCATTCATCATTCATTTGCAAATCACATAATAGATACTAATCACTCATTTCACTCTCATAAATTAAAATTATTACACCTTGTTCCATATAAAGGCCAAATTATGAATTATCTTGAAAATTTTGAAATCCAAAAAAACCTAAATTCTAATAATAATTTATTAAATAATTTATTGTTTCAAAATTCTTCACCTTTGCTTTCCATTTTTCCTTTGTTTTCAAACTCCGTCTCTTGACTAACCCCTTCCCCTTACTTTCCCCTCTCCTTATTTATAGAACAATTTTATATTTTATATTTTAGTTATTATACAGACCTGAATGATGGAAGTTTAACTTCTGAAACATGTAGTCTATAATAAAACTCAAGTGGTAAAAAACAAGTGTTTTCTTTAATCATTGTAACATGTAACCACAAAGTTAATGCCGAAACAATAAATAAAATATAATCCATGTTATTGTATTTGAAAAAATCACTTGTTATAATCAATCATGTAACACATTAAAAAAAATATATAAATTATTTTTTAACAACTTTTTTGTCCGCTTCCGTAGTGTAATGGTCAGCACGCTCGGCTACCGTTTTGGAGGTCCCGGGTTCGATTCCCAGGGAGTCAAATAATTATAAGTTTTTTTTTCACTGTAATATTTATTCAATATTACCTTGGACTGGTACCTGAAGCGGAGGGCTGATCACCTTTCCTTCATGTGTAAACAATCAAGATAACTCTGCGTTTATATGACGCAGTGCCCTATGCACCATTGGGGTGCGGATAAGGGTTTAATTATTATTATTATTCTTGATGGAACTGCATTTTATATTAAAATAAGTTGTTGTTTATTTTTTATTATTATTTTATAAATATAACGTAAAATTTGTGTAGTGTGTTTGTCAATCGTGGGTAGAATGCTAAATGATAAAATGTTACACGTGTATAAAGTGATAACTCAAACCAGCCTAAGACAGGTTGTTAGCTCTGTAATTACACAGATTTCTCTTCTCCATCTATGTTGAGCTGTCAAAATGTAAATATAACGTACAATAGTTACAAAGTATTAATTTATTTGGAAATAGGAGTAGAGGAAGATCTAGGAAATCTTGGCGAGATCAAGTATGTCAAATACTTGACATAAGTCGGAATAATTGGCGGGTTTGAGGAGATCCATGAGTGTGGAAGAGGCGAAGATTGTTTTTCAAAGACGTGGTGTGGCGTTTATTTTCTCTGCCTATCTCTACAGACAAGCGGCGTGATGGGTATTTCGATAGTTAGTTTAATATCCCTGTTTACTAACAAAGTAATACTGATAAATCATTGGTTTCAATGAAAGTCGTTAGAAATAATAAAAATTATTTTCTATATCTACACTACGTTAAAAGATTTTTTAATGTTATGTACGTATTTTTAATATTTGATTTATGACGTTCTTTCAAGAACGTCATAAATCAAAAAACTTGTTTTTCAGGAGAACGTTTTTAAAGTTTAAAAATATAATACAATGTATTAAAAATAAATATCAAGCCATTTACTGAACTTTTTACTGTGCAACAGATATTTTTAGGTAAACCTGAAGGTTAATAAATATTAAGTTTAAAATATGCCTCTTTTGCTGGGATATAGTACATTTTCTGGGCATTCCAAAAATATGCACAACTAAAAATTTACAATTTTTATTTATGACGTTCTTGAAAGGAGTGAGCGATTTATAACTGCAATAATTATGTATCTTATCAAGAACCTATTTATATACAGATAATTAAATCTGGTAGTAATTAAAAATAAAATCTTTTATAAAGTTTATATATTTTGGAGTTGGCCGATGTACAGTATAAGCCGACGATATTCATCTCACTCCTCTGGCATACAGAAAGAAATCCACCCCCCGACCGATATGGCCGCCCGAGCCGAACGCCGGCTCTTAATTGTAAACCAGTCTGGCCTTTTTTTATTGTGCTCCGAAACCGCAGTCACGGCCCTGCGGTCCGGCGAGCCCTCGCCCCGCCGACCCCCGACCTCATCCCTGCGGCGACCCTCGCCGACCCGCCCGGGCGACAGAAAGGAAGGAGAGATCGTGCGAAAATATCAAAACGATTCTGCGAAACCGCACATTGTTTCTCTGCGCTTCGTCCCTTTGTTACTCGGCCCTTGCCACCAACGTGTATTGTCCGATCTGCGAAACCAAGTCTTATATTGTTTCCAATCATTTATTATTATTATTTTATCGCATTCGTATAAGGTACTTAATTCGTTCTAGGAGCATAGTCGTTTAGCAAAAATTCATCATTTTCTTTTGGAAAACTCGCCTTCGTAAATACGTTGTTTTCGCAAGTTGGTAATGAATGACGCCACATAAACGATGGACTCATTTTAATATTGGTAACATTGCTAAATTATTGGCGGCTCTATTTGTTGATGTCTATGGTCCACCCTCCCACCCCCCCCTTCCCCCCCTTATATTTGTATAACACAAATGATAGTGTAGTGATAACCAAACAATCCACACTACTACTATTACAGCTTTTTAAACCATAGATAATAAACCATATGACGTCATAAAACGTTCGATGACGGAAATTTGATGTCGTATGCGAACGCACGTTTTTCGTTTTATTCAAATATCTTACGTTTAAACCTTCATATCTCCCTTAGTTCTC
Organism: Brachycentrus maculatus; assembly: GCF_059751285.1. Lineage (NCBI taxonomy): Eukaryota > Metazoa > Arthropoda > Insecta > Trichoptera > Brachycentridae > Brachycentrus > Brachycentrus maculatus. The sequence goes on along the minus strand of NW_028280869.1, from coordinate 168,925 downwards.
TATAGTTATCAATAATAATGTTATCGATAGTCTTGTGTTTTTTCATATAAATTTATTAGCCAATAATCACACATCGTGACAAAAATCTATTGTTTACTTCAACGACCTTCCTTAACCTTTCATTTCGGATGCGCGACGGTCGTTAGCGCACTCGCCGTAATCTAATTTGTCGGGCGCGAGTGTTAGCGCAATCGCGCTAATTTACCCCGATGCACACGTTCTTTGTTTCAGATGGCAAGTGCAAACTGAAATCGAGCAGATCGCAAGTAAACAGGAAACCTAAAGTCGGGCTTAATTGAATGAAAGCGTCAAATATCGTCGGATGGACGTGTTCTATGCAAACACGTTATGAAGGAGTTTTACTAGTCCGCCGAGAACCTATTGGAGGGGTGAATAACAATTGGCTCCCAGTTTTGTCAATTTCCACGTTGAAATAACAAAATACTCAATAACACGATCACTGCGCTCAACATATCGGAACAGTCACGAGATGCTGACAAAATAGCAATTTTCAAAACGCTAAAACTTTACTAAAAATATAAAATAATATGAATTTTCTTTGTCTTTAGATACTAGTACATACTGTTCTCTTTGTGTGTAGTATTCACGCCATGCTCATGTTTATACTCGGTTTGAGACAAACGAGTATAACCACGAGTCTTCGAGGAGACTAAAACCGAGTTTGCACTCGCAAATTATACATTCATGCGTGAAATGTAATTATTTATTTTAGTATTTTTTTATTCATTACACACTGACAAAATCTTGTTTCAAGACTATAAGGGTATACTTTCAACTACGCAATGACACTTATATGCTATTTGGAATTGTCTTCAGCCATAAACGACTAGCGCGTACCCAACGTATTAAATTGAATAATTACGGCGAACTTTAGTCTATAATTTACATCATCATGAGTTTTACGAGCTGCAAATAATCTTTAAAATGTTTTTAATGACAGCGTATAAGTTATACTATACGCTGTTATTAAAAACATTTGAAAGATTATTAGACTAAACCTACATTACTGCTTTTTTCTTCTTCCTACGTATTATTCCTTTTTCATTTCCTTTCCAATATATTATAGCAGTAGTGTTTCATTTTCGTATCCATTCAAATTGACTTCATTCCTAGAACAACTTGTCTTCTAATAATTGCCAATACAACCCCAGTTTTTTTGTTATTATTGAATCGTGTGTACCTACTCGTATTTCAAATACATATATGCGTCATCCAAATTGCTACCCGCATGTCGCAGGTCCACCATCCCTGATTTTGTATCTGGAGAAACTTGATCCCGGGGTAATTGCATTTCTCGGGAAGGCAACTTGCGCAGCGTACTGGCGTGATTGCCGGACCGGGTTCCGCCCGGAGATCTGGTCTGTTCCATCCCGGAACCGGTTCCCGTTTGGGAGCTGTCCAGTCCCGTGTAACAGGTAGCGGCTGCAGTAAAAATAAAGCAATTACCTCCCTGACCGGGGTTATTTATTATTCCTCCACAATGCTCCCGCACTCGCACTCGACCGGCCGCTTTTACTGCATATTGAATATCGCACGGAGAGCCACGCACACATGACCGTGTATCGCTCGTTTTACGATCCCTTTGTTTATCTTAAAGCACCTCTGCCAAATCCAGCTAGAGTCCCTTGCTGGAACTTATTTGGTTTGTAATATGTCGCTTTAAAACAGCGTATGTTGATACCAAATTGCCAATAAATGTGTCGATATACACACGTATTCATAAATCCACCCAAAATGAACCCAATTAGCGTAAGAAAACAGCCATCGATAAGTTTTGATGTATTTACCATATTTGTAACCCTTCTTCTCTCTCTCGTCTCTCTTTCAGGTATTTTCAAAATTTACAAATGTGGATTTTTTTATTGGAAAAGTCCTTACTGTGTAATACTCGTTTACGTGATTGACTCGATGCAATTGTTGTATAAAATTCCCAAATAAAATAAAAGAAAATAACTTTGTATGTATGGTATATGTAACTTTCGTACATCTACATTTCCAATCTCTAGGGTTTGAGTTAAATATAAAGTATGATCGAATTTGAGTTATGGTAAATAGTTATTGTAATACACACATACAGTCAGCCACTATTGGGATGTATATGTATGTAGTGTCACTTATTCTCCAGCGATTGAGAGGTTATACGACAACCACTTTTCACTTTAACGACGTTCATAAACGGCCATATTAAAAACGGCACACATGGCGGCAACGTGTTCTCGCTTGACGGGCGCTGGGCGCCTTCGGCTTTCCAGCAAATGGCGTGTGTTACCGAATCCCCGGCGATCTTGACCGAATTGCCAAATCAAACATGCCCGCTTCCTGTCGCCGGATCCGAAATATTAATCGGCGATCCCCGAGCGCCGAGGCGACAGGCGGAGAGTCAACAGCGGACAATGGCGGCGATCCGACACGCATCAGACAATGAGGTGTCCTCCGAGGAAATCAAAAGTTATATCTGGAGGCTAGGCCAGATAGCCCCGAGGCCTTTTCTTCGCGAGCGGTGAACAGTGTTATTATTCCCCGGTCAGGCTCTGCTGGTCGCATCGCCGAAGATTTACTTAACGCCTAGAATATTGTCAGCTCTTCCACGGTCCGCGACGCCTTTTTAAGATGCCTTTTTTCTTCCTCCATTTACCGAAGCGAGCGATAGCGGAACACGGTTTCGACTGTTGACGCTACGTGCTCTGTCACCACAAATTTCTGGCGTATTCCAACAGTGTAACGTCTTACAAACCATGTTATTATTATGTCTTTTTCTTGTGCCATCTCCTCGTGTGCTTAGCCAACAAATCAGTTTTTTTTTGGATTCCGTTGAATCTTACCCGTTTCGCTTATCTTCCTCTTCCTCTTCCGATGCGGTGTCTTCTTATACCCTTTCTTTATTTTTCCCCCCTGAATAGTGAATAGGTTTACTTTATATTTTCTTACGACGTTTTACTGCAATGGTTCGTCGATTTTTATTTGCGTCTAAATTTTGTAATACATTAAAATTATTGAATAAATATGACACCGCATCATGACGCATGAATCTTGTTGAAGGTTTGTGCTTTTCTGTCAAAAACACAAATCAATTTACATTTTATTAATGGTATAAAAGTACGCAAAAAATGTGTGATTTTGTCATTGGATCTATTATCCGTTATTTTCGTTTTTTATTCGCTTATGCCTGTCTTTGCACTGAACGTTTGGTAATAAAGAAATACCTAATGAAGCAAGAAATTAATTTGCTCTAGACATAATATTAAACGACCGCGGAAGTATTGTAAAAATACTGCGTTTTTTCTCTCCTTTATATGAGTATTTTGACGTAATCTCTAACAAGCTGTCTGCATACATGTATACCATACAAATAAAATACGTAATGCCCGAATCGCACATGTGCACGATCTCGTATTAATATTTCATTTAAACTTTAACCCGTTTCCGTCTGCGTTCATCCTTAATGAATAAAAATATTGACACGACTCGCACGTTTTTCCTATTTTTCTTTTTATTATTATTTTAAAACCATATATCCTGTTGGTTATTTAATCAGCTGAAGAATGATGCACTAATCACGAATTACTATTTTATAATCAATTATATTTTTTATCTGTTTCCATGCTTTATTTCATGTCCGGGTCACTGGTCGTATTCTTTGTTTTTTTTTTTTTTAAAATTACAACCTGGCAATATTCATTCTTGTACTATTATTTTTCCTGTAAAAAGAGACTATTAGTGTACCTTTGTGTATTGAATAACACGCGTTAAGAAATAGCGTTTCTTTAGCGATAAATAATTCTCGGCACGTTTCTTTAGCGTTGTATTTAAGGGCTTATTTCGCAAAACCGCAGCCATAATGTCTCTTTGTTCGAATTACGAAAGTCGGAACACCATTGGTGCGTGGACGTTACTTTTAAATCGTTCTAAAATGGCGGCATTTAAATATGCGTGTTCGTGAAAGACGGGAGAAATTGTCTTTTGTTTGCATCGTCCCAAAATACGGGGCTAGTTGTAATTTATTTTATATTCCTGAAATAAATTACAACAAACCCCGTATACTTATTTGGATGTATTTTTTCTCTCTTTTGAACGCGGTTAAATAAAGTAATTCCAATCTTTGTATTACTCTAATGACATTTTAACACATTTTATTGTTAATTATTTGCCAAATTAGTTTTTTTTCTGGAAGATGGGACGAGATGTAATGTGAGCGGAAGATCTGGAACGTCTTTTCCATTCAAAATATTTATTTCAAGTTATTTTTCGTGTTCAAAACATTCGACTTTGGTGTCAATATAACAACTCTCGAATGAAACAAACACCTTCTTGATTTCTTTTCTAGCTCATTGAAAGTAAAAGTTTTTTTTTCTGAACCATCTCTCCTTTTTTATAACCCTATACTCGCTTGTCTCAAAGAATTCAATACATAATACACATTATGTTCGTCTGTATATAATAAAATCTTGTCACTAATGCACTGGTACCCGAAGGCAAATCCTCAGGCGTTCGAGGCACGCGTCGAGCGTAAGAGATTCCATCGGAAAGTTTACATCTTTGGGGCCTGGTACTTTTTTTAGGGAGTATGGAAAAAATATTTTTTACTCGTTGTCTTCAATATATACGCGTCCTCATGCTGTGTTGTGTAGTTGTGGACGCTCGTTTATTGCGCGCATGCGTGGTCTCGTAACACACCAGTTAGGCTGGTTTTCGTCTTTGTCGAAGATGCTTTTCGAGACTCGTTATTTTTTGCATATTACCTGATTTTCGGTCCAACAACTTGTTTGGTCCAACTTCTCTCGTCGAACCATCTCGTTGGAAAATAACAAAAACAAATGGCTGCCGAGATAGATGATAACCGATTTATTGTAGTTGTGTTTTTATTTATCGCACTATGATCAATTCTATTGGTTTTTCACGATTTATTGTGAGGCAAATTGCGTGCTTCCTGGTAATTAAACGATGGTTCGTGTGTAAAGCAACCTTTTCTGCTATATTAATCTCGACTATTCTTCAAGAATAACAATCGATGATTGACGTCACAAAGGAATATCTGCAGCGGGTTACAATGTAAATAGATACGCCCAACCTGATTTCTTTCTTTTAAATATCGTGCTCTGAAAATAATGTACCCAATCTATATTTTTAATTATAGGTCTATTCTACGAGAGTAAAAGTGGTTAATGAAATATCTAAAAAACAACAGGATGACTTAAGAGAGTCATCCTTTTCTCATTGCGTCATGAATGTTCGTTATGTAAGCGTAGATATCGCGTGTATTTGACATTTTCATAGAGTAAAAAGAAATTTTTCGTGTAATATTTTCAGGAATTAAAAACAGTTTAATCAATATTAACTATATTCGCAGTCATAATAAAAGTGACGTTTTTTTTAAATAAGCGAAAACGTAGAGAAAGTGTAAAAAGTTTAGAGTTCGTTCTACTTGTAGGAAGCGCTAAAGTGGCAGTTGCCATTCCAGCTATTCCGGCAAGTCAATATGCGAGTCGAGCAATATATAAAAGACCATCAAACTGCTGATTATCCGCGATCTATTATAGGAATTAACCCAATGATCGACAGCAGTTCCCCATATGAACGCGTATTACAATTCCCGGATTCGCTCCTGAAAATTAGATGGGTAGGGGTGGTCGTGCAGAAAGTGCGCACGCGCTGAAGAGAGATAGAGAGTGAGAGAAAGGAAAGGGGAGTTCACAACGTAATAACATTGTAGAGATCCACGTAAATTGAAGCCGACTTCGGGTCGCCGACCTGGCGGCGGGCGACACCGACGCGGCCTGGCGGCAAGCACGAAACCCGAAACGACCGAAAACGAAAGTGGTCAGCAGCCGAGACTACGCTTCAGCCGTCTGTTCGGCGCTGGAGCCGGGAGTTGCTTCAGTGAGATAATCAAATGATGCATCACTTTTCTCACACCCTATGCTTTATATCGTGAATCAGAAAAAAAACATCTACTAACCATCACGCCGCTTCCCCTTAGGGATAGGCTTGATAAGATAGAGGGATTAGGACGCCACACCACTAGTATATTTGCAAATAATCTTCGCATCTTCCGAATTCACGCATCTCCTCATACATTGTTTTCATTGACCTTTTACGAGCGTCAATTTAAGATTGAAGGAGTAACCATCGAACAGTCAAAATGTTAAGGGCTATTAGCAATCGGGAGGAATGTTGGACATAAACTAAATAACCATCACGCCACTTCTGGTAGGGGTGGGCAGAGAGCATAGAACGCCACACCGATCTGGCTATGCAAACATTATTTGCGTCTTACACATTCACGCATCCCATCATACATACCCGCCGATTAATCCGACTCCTGGCCATACCACATTCAAGTATTTTACATACTTCATGCCATGAACTTTAGTTCTATAGCTTTAATCTGCACTTATTTTTAACTACAGTCATCTCGTTTAATATGTTTTACATAGTATAAATATATTATTTTTTGTTTTAATATCAACTGTTACATCTTATTCTAATACAACAAACGCGAAAAGGATGCTAATAATTTGTTGAAAACTTTGTATTTCTAATTCTTTCAACAATGAATTTTCCTAAGAACTTTAAGAGATAATCGTTAAAAAGGGACATCATATAACAATTAAAACGCTTTATTTAATTTTACGACTAGTTTCTACAATCAAAGATTTTTACATCGAAAATTGCAATAATTATGAACTTCATAAACTATAGAAAAGAAATCATCGCTATTTCTCTTGATTGGTCTCAGTAATGAACGCAGCTGCAGTCCGCTGATCAGTCCCGAGTCGGCTCGCGTGCGGGTCGGCCCAATGGAGCTAGAATAATCGTAATAACCAAGTTCGCTCTTCATTGTGGCGGAAAATGAAACGACTTCATTTTGAAAGTGCGGCGACAGGCCATACTAAGCGGAACGACCGATCGCCTTTGGAAAGAATGAACAAAAACACACTTTACGACATTACTGCAAAAGAAAATGCGGCACTTCTATCCATTGTAAAATAGAGATTTTGCAGTCCTTAGATTTCACATCATTTCGTAGTCCGGAGACGTTGATTAAGGAAAAGGAGACCATCGGGAATATATGTGAGATCGGAGGGGAAGATGGTATGACTGGACTCTTGCTGCATGTTCAGGAGAGTTCAGGATCGCGAGGGACGGAGAATCACTCACAAATCCTCGATGGCGTAAAATTGGCTAGCGATGAATATGGGGTTTTTGATATGTTTAATTCGACATTGTCAGCGCTGAGATCACTTACATTATTAATCGACATTGATATCGTAGTGTAAACCTCGTTTCTTACATTTTGTCTTTGGCTTGAGCTTTGATCTTTCCCCTTTTCCTCACTTCCGTCCCTCTTCCAGGTATTTTCACAAATGTGGAAATTACTCGTTTATGAAAATGACTTTATGTAACTCTTCTGTAAAATTCACAAATAAAATAATATAAAATGAAATTTTGACATCTCGAGATATGTAAATGAAGAAGAATATGGAAGTCAGCATTTACAGGGCTAACGACCGTCATAACGTTAACTCCCAAGCTGAGATAATCCAGATTTGTGAACAAGTATTCGGACACACTTAACATGTTGTAAATAAAATGAAATTGTTGCTTTAGGAGTGACTTGATGGCATGTCTATAGAGAATCAGGGATGTCGTTTACAATTTTTTTTATTAATCTTAGATCTTCTTACTTCAACAATGAATAACAACACAAAACGCAAAAATATGCCAATATCTCGTAATCGACAGATGCGGTCGGCTTGTGGTCGAGCTTACGCGGAATGAGATTTTCCTATTGAAATTGCAGAATCAGCTTAGTGCAGTTGAGCACTTGTAGCGTGACTCGGTGTCTAGTCGGCGGTGAGCGCGAGTGATGCCGTGTCGCCGGGCATTATCTGGTGCAAGAGTGGGTAATTGCACTCTGCGCGGCAATACGCAGCCTTACTGCCAACTTGACGAAATAATAGTGCCACTTTTTCCAGCGTTTCCACGGCGAAAAGGGAAATTTATCTCTTTCGAAACGTGTAGCACGGTTCCCACGCGTAACCGCGGCTCGGGACACGCCGTACGACAGCCGTAATCGCCCTACGCAATCTAGCGTGATGACGGAGAGTTGGCGTCTTGAACGACGCTAATATCCAATTGTATTTTCATTTTCTTCCATATGTACATACAACTTCCACGTGCAATGACAAAGAAAACATCGGAGGCGATGTGTATCTCAATGAAGAAATAAACTAGTAACATTTCTGATTATTGTATTTAGCATAATTTTCAGTATGACGTGTGCGGCCCAGCAATGTATTTCTTATCTTCTTCGTGTGCCTTGTTAGGTACTCCCAACGTTGGCGATCTCTATGGCAACGGGAACACCTCCTCCACTCCTCTCATCCCGGTCCAGTCGCGAATGTTGCAAACCCACAATGTTCGCTTTCTGCAATGTATTTGTCACCAATAAATTCGCGTATCATCCGCATAGCAGTGAGACCACAATACATATGATATTATTACGTTTTCTTCATCTTTACTATAGGAAAGGTACAAAAGAGGACCAAAGACGGAACCTTTTGTACGCCAGTAGGGACCGAATGATTAGGCGAATTAAAAGTTAAAGGTGCGTTTAAAATTATGACCAGATAATCACGTTCTCGGAGTTATGAAATGTCGTATGTTTTCCTCAAGTGTTATCTGAAAAGATTACGGATTTAAAAGCAGCGCTAATGACAAAAAAGTAAAAACAAGGTTGCCATCAGTTATTATGTCAGTGTTCTCATTACTCCCGTGTCTGTAGGAGAGTGAAATGGTTTGTATTACGAATGATTCGTGGTAGGTACTTATCAACAAATAAGTATTATATTATAACGTATGTGGGGAATAATTGCATTTAATTGTTTGGATACCACGGGGAGGTTGGAGATCGGGAGGTAGCTAGATAAATCATCCCTATCCAGCTGAGAATTTTTCGTAAGTGATGTAACGTAGCCTTTTTAACCGCCCGACGCATACGAACGTACGTGATACGCGCGGTTTTTCTTCACCATTCTGCGCTTACCCGTATGACCTACGCGCACGAGAAAAGATATATGTTCCAAAAATATTTAATGCGTACCGATGCACTGAATTTTTTTTGTCAGGTTTCATACCTGACAATATTTTGTGACAACAAACATTGTGATTTTTTGCCTGTTTATAAAAAATATTCCTGAAATAACCCGAGAGTAGGGTGGTTAAATAGCTTTTGGGACAATGCTGTTTTTACCCAGAGCAATTTCATTAACATATTTCTGCAAAAGCCATGTTAGCAATGTTTCTAAAACATTAATTATTTTTTTACCTTCTTTATCGATGTCCATTCGGAAAATTCCAGACTTTGTAAGAGATCATCAGATATTGTACATTTTTAGAGTAAAGAATTTGTTTTCCAGATATTTTTTATATATTTTTTTACGTTAGTAAATTCGGAAACAGTAGCTTTTGTGATTATTCATAATATGCAATTTAGTAATTTAGTATAGAAACAACGTGTTTGCTCTTTATCTGAGAAAAGCACGGTAGCGAAAACTTGCATTATATATTGTTACGTCTAAATGATATATTTTTTAATTGGTTATTCCATGCCATAGTAAAGTGATTTGGTTTTGTATGATTCATATAATTTATTATTGCTGCGAATAAAATATGAAGTAGGCAGAGGCGGGGAGATAATATAACAATATGGCTCTTCTGGGTCTGCGCACTGGACCGTTGCGCATTACATTATACCAAATGTCAGCCTAACCTGCCGACAAAATATTTATGAGAATAACAATTTGTTTATTTGCATTTTCAATCCTTTCCCAATGCTTTATTGAGAAAAATCTAATATTTTTTGGAAAAAAAATGTGTTTTTACTTTTATTTATTAGGTGTTGATGCTTAAATAATACAATGAATAACGATGAGCAAGCTGCCTTTAAGATCCAATCGCCTTTATTTCTGTACACATGCGTCCGCTACTCGCTTCTAATGAAATGGACATTTAACATAATAATAAATTTTAAGTCTTGTGCTCCAAAATACAATATGTATTAATTTACATATAAGCTTGTTGCTTTCTTATTAGTTACATGTATAAAAGCCGAACATAAGATGTGTGTTTGGCTGAATTCTCCCCTTTTTCGTTTTATATAAGGTATTTAATATCCTACGAATGTGGTTAAAAATAGCAGCTTAGAAAGGTCGAAGATTGTCAAATACACCAATTGGATAGGTCAGATGTCGGAGCAATTGGCGTGCTTGTATAGACATTTAATTTGAAAGAAGTGCAGCATGCCTTTTTTATTTATCACTATCATTATCATATCATTCACATCTTCATAAGCGCCTTTGAGGTAATATTTTACGAAAATAGCGCAATTAAAATTGACCAAAATGATCATTATTATGTCTGCCAATACAAATCAGTTTTTTTTTATCTATTTCTTCTTACCTTACCGTACTTTGGAGTCGTCTCTCACCTGATTCCCTTCGTTCCTTCAGCCAGCTCGTTAGCCTGCCCCTGTAACGCCCGGTGGTTACTCTGTCGTGACGCTGTTCCGAGTCACGATAGCCGGTGGATGTTCCGATGTACCGATGTACCCGGTGCCCGTATGAGCCATTATTCCGCTGGCTGTGCGCGGAGGAAAAAATAACAATTATGCAGCGACGGGCAATACTTAATACACCTATTAATAATTACGCCCAAGGCCGAATTCACAAAGAATACTCACCTACTCTGGGACGAGATCAAAAAGTCTGCGGGAAAATACATGCACAGCCTTCATAGTCCGTACACACTTACACACCATGAATCCTCGTGCTTTACGATGACTCGTTAACGTTGATTTTTATCCATTTTTCATACATTTTTTAACCTTTATCTGGCAAGGTTCTATTTTGTTTTATCATAACGCAATCGACTTTACAATTAGAGTAGAATTGGCTCAAAAATACAATACATATGTAATAATACATCGAATCATCGCCTTTTTCTGCAACAGTGATTAACTTTTGGGCACAACGAATAACTTTTGTGATACGTGTCACAATAGATTTTAAGAAATAGTGGTATTTACCAAGTAAAACTTAAATTAAAAATGGATAGATATTACCACAAAGTGTCTGCCGAATCAATCAATGAAAGATATATTGAGTTTGACGTACAACATTTTGAGTGTGTCCAAATACTTGTTCACAAAATCTGGATTATCTCCAATTACAGGAGTTATTTTCATATTATTTTTTGACATCTCATCAAAGATGAAGAAGAATATGGAAGTCTGGGCATTTACGGGGCTTACGACCGTCATAGGCTGGTTTGAGTGATCACTTTACACACGTGTAACATTCACCAATTTTCACCAAACAAGGTTTCTAAATTGGTTCATATATATAGAACTTCCAAGAATTTGAGTAGTGTGGTTGTCAATAATGGGTAGAATTGGTGAATGTTACACGTGTGTAAAGTGATCACTCAAACCAGCCTATGACGGTCGTAAGCCCCGTAAATGCCCAGACTTCCATATTCTTCTTCATCTTTGATGAGATGTCAAAAAAAAAAAAAAATAATAATATGAGTTTGACGTGTTGGATTTTTCAACTGCTTTCATAAATATATGATATGAAATTTTAATATCATGAAGAATAAAAAGACGTTATTATTTTCATGTCATCAAAATGGCACCACACATAGTGCAGTACAAAAAAAAGATTTATTAGGCTTTTATTTCCTGACCTCGGCTGTTAACGAGTATCAACACATTACCCAATTCACGTACTGGTGAATTATAACATTCTGGTTCGTGATTTCACAAAACTACGTGTTAAATCATTCGGGCTATCATTAAGTACGTGTTATTGCTTCTTTGTTATTCGTTCTGTCAATGCTTGAGATAATTCTTATTAATGTAATTTATACCGATAACTCTAGAACTGCACACCCACAGATGTGCCTTATTTCATATCCTGGAACATAGTTTCTGGTTTCAAGATTGTATGTAATCTGACGACATGTGTTTGCGGACATCATTTGATAAATTTAGTACTGTTTATCTTCTATGAATGCATCCATCTGAACTTCTGTATAATCTGATGCATTCATATCATTTTACAACATTTTGAGTGTGTCCAAATACTTGTTTTCAAGAACAGGGTTTCTAAATTGGCTCATAAATATAAAACTTATTTACAACCACACTACATAATGGGTAGAATTGGTGAATGTTACACGTGTGTAAAGTGATCACTTAAACCAGCCTATGATAGTCGTCAGCCCCGTAAATGCCCAGAATTGCCATATTCTTCTTCATTTTTGATGAGATGTCAAAAAATAACATTCATATCGTATTCCAATTTATTTATTAAAAAAAAAAAAACAAGCTAACCATTGCGCCGCTTCTCCGCAGGGGTATGCAGAGAGAATAGAAACTCACAACAATCTGTCTTTGCACACAATCTTCGCCTCTTCCTCATTCGTGCATCTCCTCACACACACACGACGATTATTTTGACTCATGACCCGACCACTTCAAGTATTTGAAATATTTGATGATACCTTTTCCTCGGTTTTCCTCTACATATATTACCAACCACATTCGCCTCGTAAATTATTTTATATTTATTTCATCGTATACATAATAACAAAATAGAAAAATGTGAGTTTTCCCGTGCCGAGGACAGAAGAAAATTGTTTACACAATCAAATAGGACGTGGTTGAATGATCCCATCTTTTTCAGATCTGCCCACTTCCATTATCCACTTATGAATAGAATTTTAATAATAATATTTATTTTTAATGACTTTATGGATAATGGAAGCAGATTTACGTCGGTGTCAGTAACCTCGAACCGTGTTGTTGTACTTAATTTATGAAATGATTATGGAAAACCTTCATTTAAATGCCAAAGCGCTCGGTTGTGTTCCAGCCCTTCATTGTTCGAGCGGCGTAAACCTTAACCTACAATAATAATCCGCTTCCAGTGCGAGTCGTATGTGTCGTCGGATTTTCGTAATATCATCTTTGCGTCTTTTGTGGCAACTTAGAGAGGTACTCGCAAGGTTAACCGGACAAATTCACGCTGTTTTGTCACAAACCTGATACTGGAATTGGGAAATACACACACAAGTGGTATCGTTACGCTCCCGCGTGGGTCGATACCAAACTAACTAAACATCACGCCGCTTCGCCGCAGGGGTAGGCAGAGAGAATAGAACGCCGCACCATCCTGTCTTTGCAAACATTCTTCGCCTCTTCCATATTAATGCATTTCCTCATACATACCCGCAGATTATTTCGACTCCTGACCCAGCGCCGCTTTCATACCTGATTGTGCCAAGTTTTCATCGGTCTTCCTCTGCTCCTTTTTCCAACTACATTTGCCTCGTAAATTTATTTAACCGTTTTTTCCTCGCTCATACGTTCGACATGTCCAAACCATTTCAACACACCTATCTTAATTTTGTCGATAATGCTTATCTCCGCCTTGCATTATTTCTTTATTTCACCATTCGAACTTCTATCAAATATCATTTTGCCGCACATTCGTCTGAGGGATCGCATTTCGACTGCATTCAGTCTTCTTTCATCTTTATTTTGTCGACTCCATGCCTCGCTTCCATACATAAGGGTAAGAACCAAGACTCCGTTGTGTACTGCCAGTTTAGCTTTCGCTGATAGGTTTTTTTTGCTATAACTGATTTCAGTGCACCATTCACTTTGTTCCCAGCATTCACTCTCCTTTCTATGTCTTCATCAATCTTTACATCCCTAGAAAACATACTACCCAAATACACGAAATCGTTGTGAAGTGCCAGTTTAGCTTTCGCGGATAGGTTTTTACCGTGTATGCTTGTGACACGTATCCAAGTATCGACCACAATTCTTGTGTAATTGTTTCCCTATGTGTCTGCCGCTGTCCCAGATAGCGTACTACGCTCGATCTAACCATGAACATGTACCCAATTTCAATAAAAATAAATTGACGTCAATTATCGCATGTATCGTCGAAGGCACCGCCGCTATGCATATTTTGTAATCTGACCTTGCGTGGTTTGTTTTGGCCAGAAAAGAGCCAAAAATATTCTTGGCAAACAACATTTTTCAAGATTTCAAAAAGGATATGTATTGTTTTTGGGTTTATATTGTACCTTAAATATTTAGTAGGATGCAGAAGAATAAAATATACATACTTATCAGTATATTTTGTTTTTCTAGTAAAGTAAGATAGTCACAACTGGTAAGTTTAGGTTAGGCTAGACTAGACTAGACTATAAGGCATATTGGTTTACTGCCTATATGGAATGCATTGGACGTTATATTGTATTTTATAAAAATAGTTAGAACTTTTAAGAATATATTCATATTAGTATTACATTTTTCAGTGTGAATATCTTTTATTCTCAATAACTAGCAAGTGCGTTAATCGTCAAGTTGCCAAGCCTGCGCGGCGCGCTGTCATCGTCTGTGCGCGCGATGTGTACTCAAGTTTTCAGACAACATTTTCAATACTTCTTTGAATCATGAGTTCTATTTTGAATATATTTTTTAAGATTCTTATTTTTTTATTAAATACAATATAACGTCCAATTTGGTTAGTAAAACGTTTATTCTGAAGTGAAAACCCTGTATATACCATATCGCTCACTCCTTTCAACAACGTCATATATAAAAAAAATCGTCAATTTTCAGTTGTGCATGTTTTCGGAATGCACAGAAAATGTACTATAATAACCCAGCAAAAGCGGCATATTTTAAACTTAATATTTACCCGCTACAGGGCAGAAAGTGTTGTTTTTGCATTTTGAAGAAAATGTATTGTTTAATTATTTTTTTAAAATAAACTAAATATTATTCAAATGGAGAAAAAACATTCAAGTTTTACCTAAAAAGATCTGTTGCACTTAAGAGATCTGATGCACAGTAAAAAGTTCAATAAGTGGCTTGATATTTATTTTTAATACATTTTGATATATTTTTCAACTTAAAAAACGATATCCTGAAAAATCAAGTTTTTTGATTTATGACGTTCTTGAAAGGAGTGAGCAAAATGTCAAATATTAAAAATACGTGCATTACATTAAAAAAATCTTTAAATGTAGTGTAGATATAGACTATAAATTTGATTATGAATGATCTCCTGAAAAATCAAGTTTTTTTTTAAATATATGACGTTGTTGAAAGGAGTGTGCGATATATACTCCATGGTTTGTTGTAAAATTCGGTTGACCATCAATGCTTGTCTCGTTGATGCTTTCAATTTTAAATTGGCATCTAAATTTTCTTGTCATGTGTCGCGATGAACACAAGCAAGGCTGCAACTCGCATGTTATAGTTCGTGCTTGGCATCAGCACCGACTGTTATCCTGTCTGTTCGCCTGGGAGACGATAAGACGGCAAGTTGGTGACAAAGCTCTAGGAAGCGAACACAAAACGCGGAACGTGATAAGAGGAACAGTCGTGTACGCGCCGACATGCACCCACAGGAACGATAACACTGCGACTTAATCCATCCACTCGTATTGTTGCCCGGTGATAACAAACAGCCATAACAACTCCTGACAATTTAAACTTAACGTTCTTTGTGTTCAAATGTACTAGCAATAAGTTTAAAATAATGTTACGTGTGAAAAGTGATGACTTAAACCAGCCTATGACGGTTCGTATACATATATATATATATATATATATATATATATATATATATATATATATATATATATATATATATATATGTATAAATAGCATTCACCAATTCTACCCATGATTGATTACTCAAATTCTTGGAAGCTCTATATATATGAAACAATTTTGAAACATTGTTCTTGAATCACTAAAACTTCACTAGAGACATCTATTGGTGAGATGAAAAGAAGGTTTTTATTGAGCAGAAACTCTTTTATTATTTTTCTATTTTAACCTGTTGCTGAGAACATTTGTATTTTTGACTCTAAACTGGTCGTGTTTACATTAATAAACTCAATATTAGAACTGTTAACTGTTCTAAAATCTCAGAATATATCTTGTTTTAAGAGTCCATGTACTAAAAGTGAAGCATGGGGTCAAATAAAATATGTTATTCCAAGAATAGTACCAATGTAATAGTGCTATTTGAGGTACAAATTATTTATGTCACAAAAATATTGAAGTGGAAAAATGTTATTTTATATTGCTGTCAAAAGCCTTACCGTGTATTATTTATTGCCTGTGGTATAATTTCCTTATAAAGGTTTAATAAGCCCCCGGATTAAGTCGTTGATTTACAGTGTTGTCACACTTGACGGAATCGCAATTCTTTTATACGGCACTCGGCCACTGTTTAAACCGTGAATTGTCATGTGCAGAAATTAAAATTGATCGCCATCTCACTGACCTCTGGCACCGATAAGAGCTCATTGACGTCATGGCCATCCGAGTGCTCCTAATGTCGTTACATAGGGTCGGGATCAGCCCGGGTCATCTGGGGTCCCGCTTTCCAAAATAACAACGCGCGGAAGATCGTCCAATTAGGAGACATATTGTTCTCGTTGCCGCTGATAACGGCGGAGAACACACGCAATCACTGATAAAGTTCATCCACAGTGAGAGAATTTATCGTTGCTTTTGCTACTCATTTCAAGCAGACTCCTGCATTACCTCCCAGACCAGGGATGGCGAATCTTTTTCGCAAGTGAGCAATTAAAAAAATATATGTAGCGGGTCACTTATGGTCCGAGTAATTAAAAGCAATACTACATAAAGGCTTACAAGTTTTGTAAACTTTGAAATTTACAAGCAAAATTTCAATGAATTCTCTTTAAAAAAAAATAATAATGATAATAATAATATAAACAACAACAGATTTCCCATTAGCCGATATTATCGTTTAATTCGAAGTCTATGATTGATTATTTGACAATATTTTTTATGCGAAAATCATAGGTAGCGGTGTTTAATCTTACACATTCAGCGATCATTTCTTGACTATGTTGATTTTGTAGTCGTGATTTAATAAAATTAATTAGTGAAAATAACAGCTCACATGCATATGTCGATCAGAAGATAGTCAAAAGCGCAGTAACTAATCTTAAAAAAAAAGTTTTTATTAAATAAAAGCTTTAAATAAAAGCCATCATATACAAAAGTTCAATCGGGTTACATAAGTTCTCACGCGTCCGTCGTTCGCCACCCCTGTTCTAGATTTTAAAAGAAGGCAATCATCAATCGTGTTTTCTTGGATGTCGTTCGCGATCTGCGTTTTTAGTTTTGTATATATTTACAAAACGTCGCATATTCTTAACGAGTTTGCATTTCCCACCTTAATTGGCGTACGGATAATATGATATTTTTATGAATTCTAGGAATTCGATGTTTGCCGGAGAATCCATTTCCTGGGTCGATGCAGCCACGCCCATGTTTTTGAAGCATCGACCCCGGCACGATTAGCAGTCGCCTAGAGCGAAATACATACACCGAGCGATCAAAAAACTCGTTTCCAGATTATAACTAAATCACGTAGAAACAGGAAGCTGTCTCGCGTTACAATCGAAGTATTTAATTAAATAAATCTATATAAGCCGATAGGTGTTCGGTCGTGTCGCGTGTTTGTTTATAATTGCGTATCAATGATGTAATATCGATCGCTGTGTAGTAATCGATTTTTTGCTCGGATAAGTCCGGCTATACTTTTGACGTTACCAGGGTCAGGGATTCTGCCATTCTGCCATTCGTAGGATGATCCCGTCTCGTTTGGACCGCCGCGATGACGAAACGAATGACAAGTTAGAAACACGCGAGTTTCTCCTCCGTACTCACACTTTTGGCCCTGATCATTCCGTCGAGTGACAAAGATCGGTGTGAAAAAATCCATCATCTCGCGGCCGAGGAGTGAATGACTGCTATTTAGAAAGTGGTCGCGGAGGAAAGTGATCTGCTGGTACTGCTTGGTACAGCTCCCGCCATCCGCCTTCAGCTGGTCTCCCTCTTCTCTCTAGAAGGTCGCGCGTGGCTACCGCGAGACGGAATGACTTCTACCGCATCTACATGCGACCCTTCGGGCACTGTTTGTAATGTAGATTCACCGTGTCCAATGGAATTGAGCATTCATTATCGCATTGTGTATTTTAAAATACGTAGTTTGTTTTGGTAATCCCGCGTGACATTGAAAGCTATATTTGTGTTAACAATAGCCGTCAGTACACGAATTTGCATCGCTAATTTGTACTATTTTTTTCGTTGGCGCGATAATAACAGTGTTTACACGCAATTATTTACGATGCTTCAAATCTAATATGCGCAATCACCGAACACCTTTTTTCCTCGATGAATGGCAATTACCTCTGTATAGTTATTTTCACCCTTGAAAATATACTCGTATAATGCATCCTGATTGATTTCTCGTTTCCATTTGTCCCGCTTATAAGTTTTTGAACACCTCAGTATGTATAAAAACTAACACCCATCACCCATCACCCATTCGCCACAAACAGAATCGTGACCGAACTCTCGACATGTGCCGTCGGCCAAGTTTGTAAAACTCGTTTTGGTGTTGTTTTGTCTACTTTAGGTTCGCATTTTGCGCGGCAAAATGTCGACGTTGAACCTCGGAAGTACAAACGCGATGACTTTGAAACGTGGATACTAAATATACGAAAAAAATCTCTAACTTTTCAATGGCATTGTTGCTTTGTTTAAAAAAGAAATCTCGTCATGTTGATGGCGTTCTTTCTGAATAATATAGCTTGGAAACTACACGTTATTGTAATACGCGTTTATGTTATTATTCCGTACCCGCAATCCGGACGCTTTGTAATAAAATTTATAAATTATTCATTTTCCTCAATTTAACTGTCGCGTGTTTCAATAATCCAGTGTTGTATATTTTGTGCAGCTCGCGTACTATACGCGCGCGCGCTCACGGTCCGTGGCGTCCCACATACTCGCTCTACCGGAGCCCTTCCTCGACCGACTCCACGATCAACAGATGACCCTTCACAGAACTGATTCACTCAAAACCGGCGGCAATTAAAGTCAATGACAGTACAATCTCTCGCTCGATAGCGTACTTACTAAATGACGGCCGAATAAAGCATCTCGATAAGATACGGAACCGTACATCTTGTTCGTAGTGACTCGGTACAGAAATTAAAATCTCGACAGGTTTTTAATCTACTCTATTGTTGTTCACGCGATAGGACTGCCGAAACAATCGAAGCGACACGTGTAAAGTGGTCGTTTTGCGCGGAATTAGGTTTCTTTAATGCGAGTCTCCGGAACATGTGGTCAGCGGTCACGGACGATCCTTTGTTAGTAAGCCTATGTGTTACGAATGGCCGCCATTTTGATCACGGCAATCGTGACCACTCGTCTTCCTAAAGTGTGCCCGACGGCCGGTGATATAACCGTGTGGGATTCGGATTAATCTTCGACTGTCAATGTCGAGGATAATTTTTCGTAGACGCTAATCTCGATCGACAGCCGTTTATCCCAGTCACGAACTGGCGCACTTGTTACTCGCTCCGGCGTATTGGTAATCGGCGATTTCGCGCCACTCTAACCTTGGATCCTTTCGAACGTTCCACCTGCTGCCCGACTCTTAATTTTATGCCGGCGTTAAAGGATTCGTCATTCTTCGGACTTTTTATTCCATATCCCACGATACGGGCGACTGCAAACTTTTTATTAATTAATTTTATGTTGTCTGTTGGAGTCGTTTGCAGATCTGTCAGGAAGCCTAGATGCTTCTGTATCAGATCTGGGCATGCGGTGGGACAGCTTTTAATATGTCCATTGGAGTGATTACTAAATTTGATTATAATACTCATGCTCTTGGATTGAAGCGACTATTTCTCTATCGCGAGCGCATTCTGAACGCAATTTATGTTTTCTATTTACCGCGGGTTGTGCAGTTTTCAATCTACGCCTAATGCAACATATAGCGACTGGTTATTTGAAAGAGCCTTTCGATTTCCTTCCGTTTTGCGTGGCTAACTGCTACTTATTCAATTATCTCCGATCGATCGGCGATGCATGCGAAGTGAAAATGGCTCGAACGCCTAATAATGAACTGGGTGCACTTAACTCTTCCCTCGGTGGGTTTGCTCTCGCCGTATCTAGTTTGGTACGGAGTTGCGAAGTTGGATTGTGCATTTGTTCGCGCTATCGGAGCTGGTGCAGCCTGTAAACTCGTTTGACTGAGAACTTTCCCTGTCAATACGTTCGCGCTCGATCGGCTAGAAGAGTAACTCTCCCTTCTGGGAGTATGATACAACAGCTCGCGCGAATGCCGTCCGACAAGCTGGAAGGTTGGAGCGAGCCTCGTTCACTTTTCGTATTCTTAAACCTATCTCGGTCGGATTTCTCTCCGCGTACGTTCTTTCGGCGTTATGCAACTCTCGCGAACGAGTTTGGATTCGTGTCTTTCCGAAGTGGTGGAGCGCCACTGGTGCGGTGCGGTGAGGTCACCTCTCGGGCGCCACACAATTTACGCGCTATTGTCTATGGGTAGCGATTAGCGTTTACAGCCGATGTCGGTTATCTGTCCCAAGATTTAATGCGCCAGAACGCGGTTACGGTACTTATTATAAATTATTACTCGCTTCTGTTTATGTACGTCAGCGTGTATTCAAAACACTTCCGAGAAAGGTAGAGAGAGTAGGATCCGAATCAAATTTGCCTTTGTGTTATAAATAACTAACTAACTAACCATCACGCCGCTTCCTCGCAGGGGTAGACAGACAGAATAGAACTCCATACCAGTTGGTATTTTCAAACATTCTTCGCCTCTTCAATATTCATGCATCTCGTCATACATACCCGCCGATTATTTCGACTCCCGACCCGGCCGCTTTAAAGTATTTGACATACCTGATTGTGCCAAGCTTTCTTCGGTTTCCTCCGCTTCTTTTTCCAATTACATTTGCCTCGTTAATTTTTTTAACCGTTCTTTCCTTACTCACACGCTCCACGTATCCAAACAATCCCAACACACCTTTATCAATTTTATCGATAATGCTTATCTCAGCGTTGTATTCTTTCCTTATTTCATCATTCGAACATCTGTCATACATCGTTTTACCGCACATTCGTCTGAGGGATTGCATTTCGACTGCATTCGGTCTGCTTTCATCCTTCTCTTGCCAACTCGTGTGTTATAAATAAACAGATATTAAATATTTTTCATAACAGCGGAGTAAAATGTTACCAGAGTTACGATGTTTTTTTGATAAAATTTATCTCGCAATAAACATTTATGCTATCTGTCCCGCTAGGCGAGAGATACTGAGCGATGTAAAATATAAATTATCCCCCGCGGCCCATAGATAAACGAAATCCTGATTGGGAAATTATCAAGTGACGATAGTGTTTTCCACCCACTCGTTTTTAATTCATAATACCCTATTCAATACGATTTCATTTTAAATGTGCTGTATCGTCCAATTAATGACATTTGTGTCTTTGCCGTTGAAATGCGCGTTCCGCCGGATGAATGTGTGGAAAAATCATTGTATGACACAATTATGATACAATTAAAAACGAAAATATTGGAAAGTAATGTAAGACTGAACGAGGGATAATTGAAAAGATTAAGAATAAGAGTTATATAAGGAGCGAATGTATAGTGAGAGAATGACTAAGAAAGTATATTCAGCGAATGCGATAGAACGAGGATGTCCTTAAAAGATACATTTCTCACAATCAGATCAATCAGAACCTAAAATTTGGTGGTGTCAAAAGTCCGCGTAATCGGGGGGCATGTATGACTAGGATGTATGGATGTGAAAGAAGAGTATGGCTTTCCATCCTCTCTGCCTACCCCTGCGGGGAAATGGCGTGATGGTAGTAGTTGTGGTAGTTGCAGCCATTTGAAACGATTTACAAGCAAGGAAACGGTCGACACGAACTAGTTGCCAGGAAGACGAGGGGCGTTGTGTTGTTTGACAATCTTGTCTACCGATTTCCAACGATTCCCGTTGACCTCTGCTGAATGACTACTAGGAAATGCGCGATTCGTGTCCGTTTATTCTTATGTTAATATCCCGATCACCTATGGCCGGCCGGGTTTACAATCCAATCAATTCAGCGGTCCCCGGATGTTTGCCGAAGGCATTGGTTGTGACCGGCAATGAACCGAGTATGGTAATCGGTCGGGCCGCCATGACCTTGTCGTTCGTCAACTGGAGCCGCCAGCTTTTTTACATTAATCATTTATTGTAGAATGTCGCACCGGCCTGCCTAATCCATTAAACATCATGTGGTTGGCATTCCCTCCACCTGTCATCGAAACCAAAACAGGGGCATGCGATTTGAATTTTTCGGTATTTACCAAACGTTCGGCACGCTAATTTTCAAGACTTCAAAATCATCATCAAATTGAAGTATAAAGAATCAAATACGCTTTTAATAATATTGTTAGTTTGGCTTCTAGTATTGTTATTCTATTCAAGGGCAAGTCACGCCTTCTAAGTTGAGTTTTAATCGAAATGACAGCTGTCAGGAATGTTGTTATCAGTTACATTTCCTCTTTTGATTTTGCGAGGCAATATTATTATATTTGCTACTTTAAATTAACAAAATTATGATTTGGCTAACTCCAGTCCGATTGAATTATTTATGGAAATGTGGTTTGTTATTTTTTTCGTATACGGGATGTGGGATGAGTCCAACTCGAAGGAGACTCTTGCGGTATCGGGTTTATGATGGGCCCGATACGCGTAACCGCTCCAGTTTGGTTATCGATTCATTTCGCAACGTTGGAAACCGACGACCCGACAAAACCCTTGGACTGGTACAAGGTCTTCCGTTTGTGCCAGTCATCGAATCCATCGAGGTTTTTTAATGTTCGCTAATAACCGTGATCGTGCCGGAGAAAAAATGGAACGACGTAAAAAGTGGCTTTTCAATATCCTGACATTCTGTTCTGATAACCGCCAATCGGAAATATTATATTTCCATACAATCGCTCGCTCGAACACTCGAGAAAGGTGCGCCGGCTAAATGAGCAAACAACAGCATTGTCATTATCCCACTCTGCTAATTTTGCATAGCCGGTATTAGAGGTTTTCGTACTGGAGAATGTTTCTGGTGCAATTATCCGAGCCCACGCACGATGCCTTGAAAGTTGATGCGATCACCGTTCGGTCGTACGCCGGGACAGAATACCCTTCACCGTGTCTTACTGCTATTACGATTAAACTTCACTATCGTATAGTTTTTGCGTGGAGAAATTAAAATAATGCTATAAATCAGTACTGCCCAAAAGCGCTTCTCGCATCCATATTGAATTTAACGCGGCCACTAATACTAGCTATTATTTCGATACATCACCCAACACGAGACTAATATTTACGCGTCGTTAAAAAGTCGCCAATTCCGTCGTAATTTTTTTAATTCATCGTTCCGCCGTCGCCGTAGTATATGCCCCAGAAATTATAATGATTTTTCAACCAATCGTGAAGCGCGATTCCTTTTCAGAGTTTATTTATTCTTCTGACTAGGGGGCACGGATCAACGTCAGCGCCTCTGGCGGAGCTGACCCACATGACTGGGGACCAAATGAGATAATGAACGAGAGATGCGGGTCATCTCGATCCAATAACTGAGAGCGATTCTTTGTGCTTTGTATGTGGCGTCGAGATAGCGTGATTGGTCACATCTGACGCTCGCTAGTGAATCTTTTATATGGCTCTGCGATCATCTGGCGAATATGCTGGTGTTTTTGTAGCCTCTTCGAGAGTGCGAATGATTTCGCTCTCGTGCCTGAGGAGCGAGCTAGGGCCAGCGAGTCGTGCGGCGCGAGCTAGCCTCGGTACCTCGGTACAGCATTCAGCCGACGAGAGCGTTCCGGCGTGGCTGGTTTGCCGGTTTCACTTTCACTGTTTTCTGTTGCGTAAACTTCTTCCTCTCCCTTCTTCCGCTCCTCCCGCGGAAGCATACCGGCTGATATAGTCTAGATGGGTGCCTCGGATTAAATATCGTGGCGATGATTTCGCGTCCGAGTGTGTACATCACGCTGGCTGGAAATTGGAAAAGTGTGCGGTCAGGAAATCGCTACCAAATACCGCATTCCTTCTAGGCCCATTTGATTTACATTTGTGACGCGACTGAATTGATTGACTGCTTTAAAAAATGTTACTTAACAACTTCACTTCACTTAACGCTCCATTTGCAATGAATATTCTCGTCCGAATAACAATAAACACGCGATGCACTCGATTGTCACACGCCATATCTGAGTGTGCAAGTTGCACGGTTATATCACAAGCGTCATAATTGTGTTCGTGTTGGTAATTGATTGAAATAATGTATTTAAATTTCGTGTAACAGAATCCTAAATATGTTAAACTTCCGTATATGTTAGTTCGCTTATCCGTTTTAATAAATATTTCCCGAATACAATGCACATCATAAGAAGAGAGAATTTTTAATTTTTTATGTTGGTCGTATGATAGAAGATACGCTTCTTTTGATAAGAATTCAACCACAATTGACTGTTATCGTGCGAAAACCGACACCCATTTCCTCGAGACAGCCTTAGCCGATAAGGCGATTGTCTATATGGTATATATATAAAAAAGCCGCAGCTTCTGATTAAATCGTATCAGCACACTTTCCTTTGCTGGCATTTTTTAGAGACTACTTATAGTCAAGATTGAGTCATCACCCATTGTGGTTTAGTTGTTTTTCTTCACATTAACGAACGTATTGTTGTCATTAAGGCGGTAGAAATTGCGATCATTATTTCGCCATGAAATTAACGTTGTTTTAATTAACATCGTTATTAAACGTGAGTTAACTTTGGTCGATCGTTGGTTGTATGTAGACTAGACGGAAGCGCAGTACTATGGTTCGTTGAATCTTAGGGTGGTCTGTACGTTGAAACCCGACTGAATCGAATGGCAAGATTGCCTGATGGATGCTCGCAATGCAGTTTCTAGAACCCCTTGTATTAATGCTCTTTAATTTTGGGTATGAATTTTACACAAACCACATTATAAGGGTAGTCACCTAGTTTAATTTTTTTAACGGTCGTTTTTCATGTCAATAAATGACACTGAAAAGACCTTTTGCGAAATCGGTTTTAAGCATCTTGTTGTAGTATTTTGCGCCCTTGAGAAAGTATTTTATGAAAATGGCGATGAATGAAAATAAACTATTTTGCATAATTTTTTTGACATCATAACATAAATGGAGAAGAATATCGAAGTCTGGGCATTTACAGGGATGCAACCGTCACAGGCTGGTTTAAGTGATCACTTTACACATGTGTTATATTCTCCAATTCTACCCATGATTGACAACCACACGTCTAGATATATCGATACACAGCTCTTGAACTCGGCAGACATCACGAGACATCTCGGCTGTCCAAACCCAAAACACAGTAGGGACATTTTTTTTGTAGTACTTTTTTTGTTGTTGCGTTTTTGGACTAAAAAACGTGCTACAAAAAAAATGTCTCTTACTGTGTTTTAAGTTTTGACAGCCGATCTATGGTGAGATGAATAATAGGTATAGGAATCTTGAACTATAACATTTTAAGGCTTCGCTGTTCGAGTGCGCGCAAATGATTCATGGATTCTTCTAGCTACCAAGCCAGCACATAGTACCGCGTGATCAGCTGCCTTCGTTGTGTGCGCACCCTCATCTGTCTTCTCCTCTGCACATACGCGTCCAGTGCGTGCTTCTCCTCGCTTCCTCGACCCGGAGTCCGCCCCCTGTGCGTCACATCCTGTGAGGATTCACCGTCCAGAACGGCTGCAAGCATCGCGCTGTTTTTCCCTCGATGTTCCACTGCCTTATAAAGGCCAAACGTTTAGGCTCAGCATTTACGTATGTTTCATTAACATGAACAATGGTTCTTCATAAAATGTTCTTGGGTGAAAAGTCATCACGAAATAAAAGGGGTTGTATGAGAGTACCAACACAGGTGTTCAGAGATGTTCCCGATGGTTTGTGTTTAGCAAAGGTCGCCCCTTTTCTCATTTGACCTTGCGCGTTGCATTTCAATCTGCATCGTTTCCGTAAACAGCTTATTCCACTGACACCTTGAGTCTTTTCCGTTTTTTTTATTGTATTTTTATCCGACCCCTTCTTGTGATCAGAGCCCTGATAGTTTGATATGAAATGATTTCCTTAGTTGATTCACTCACTTGGCAGTCACTTGAACAATGGTAATACCTATACATTTTAAATTTTAGTTTTACTTGGTAAATATCACGGTATTCGAAAATGATGCGGAATGCATCGAAACACGTGTCACAATAGATTTCAAGAAATAGTGGGGTTCACCAAGTAAAACTTAAATTAAAAATTATATGAAATGAGTAGAGATTACAATGTTTATAAAAACATGGCGTTTTATAGCTTTATCTGAAATGTTTTTAGTTTCCCTTTCGTTAATCGATTTTCTATACCAGCTTTCCGTGTTTTTCTATTACTGCTTTTTTATATGAATTATGCGTTCATTAGTAAATAATTACATACATACGCGTTCTCCTAGTACTTTCACCGTTAAAAGTTATACTCGATATACCATAAGTGATTATTTCTGAGAAAACGTAGGACGTGCCCCTCGCCGTGATGTCTAAAATTATCCTTTCTAACGCCATCATCTCGGTATTATTATTCATAATCGACACTTATATTTATCGCACTTTTTCTCCGAATTGTGTGTTTATTGTTTCCATTGCGAACGTGACTTGATTTATCGGCGCGATCGGGCGTGAAAATGTGAAGGATAGGTTTGTTTTTATTTAGTATTTTATCCGATAGCAACAGTATTTTCGATTAAAGATATATCGAATTGTGTTATTTTTTTAACGATACCAGACACCAACAGTGTCGGTTAACACTGATAACATTCATCAGAGCTATACAGGCAAAATTTACTACAATGGAACCCCGGAAATCTGAATAAACATAATTGGGACTAGTTCATAAAAGTTAGGATTAGCCGAGAAATTTGTATCTTTTAGTGTTTTTTCTCATTCATTAGGCTCTATTGTTAATGGAGTACTATATGACGTTGTGTCTTTTAGGGTATTTATACATTATTTGCAACTTTTTACATTTCTATATAATATTACAGTACTTGAGTAGCAATACAGGTATAGTACTGTATACTTTATTAACTTTTGAATAATTTTTAATAAAAATTGGGTTATGTGAATACTTAATAGTTTTATGTTATAATTAATGTTTTTAATCTTACATGTGGTTTTTTAAAAATATTTTTCGTTGAAATTCGGTCTGGTTTGGATTTCCGGAGTTCCTCCACTGTATCTCACATTGGACTAGTCGTCTTCGAGTCACCCGTTTCTTTTAAATTTCGTTTTTTGTACGCCTGTATATAGATTTCCGTATAATTGTAAAGTTTTCTACTATAGCCTTGCAGATTTTCAGGCAGTCGTTGAATTTCTTGTTATTTTTTATTAGTTCGTTCATTGCAAGCTTCCTCAATTCACATTAATGTTAAAAACCTTGAAATCTGCGAAATTGGGCAACATGTCGCATCGTGCAATACGACTTCAGTGCAAGATATGATGAATATTCTTCTGCACAAGGTTCACTCGGGAAAAAAGACTGGACAGTATTGTTCACGCGTAAACAAACCATTCAAGGGCAAGGTAGCGACAATTTTTTTTGTATTCCGAGGCCTGACTTTCCATCTGCGAAAGACGGTGTTTCCCCTCTTCGTAATGGGATATTTTCCCAGTATTGGGTCTATTCTATAAAAGTGGTTGAAGATTATTTTTATCATATCGATAAATAGTTTAGAAAAAACATCTATTGTGTCTTAAAATTTCGCAATTTATAGGTATCGGCGTGTTTGACATTTCAGAAAGTAATACTTATAATAATAAAACCCTAATCCGCGCCCAATGGTGCATAGGGCACTGCGTCATATAAACGCAGTGTTATCTTGATCGTTTACACATGAAGGAAAGGTGATCAGCCCTCTGCTTCAGGTACCAGTCCAGGGTAATATTGAATAAATATTACAGTGAAAAAAATCACTTGTATTTATTTTACCCCCCTTGGGAATCGAATCCGGGACCTCCAGAACGGTAGCCGAGCGTGCTGACCATTACACTACGGAGGCGGACTTAACTAATATTAGTCATAAATCGAAGAAAGTTTTTTGTTGTTGTTGCTTTCGTAACAAAAACCCAACTGTCAATTTGACGTTTCTTGAAGGAATTAAAGTAGAACACATACAATAATTATAGTGTATGTAGTGTAGTTGGATATTTCGTTAAACGTAACGAAACGGGGTGTAGTTACATTGATTTTAAGCACATTGAAAACAACGGCCGTAATTTACTAGAAAAAATAGTTTTAACTGTGTAAAGGTGCGGGGAAGCGGTGAGGATCGGTTTATTGAATCTCATTATTTTTGCATTAACTTTTCTTTACAAGGTCAAATTTTTACAGGGTTTTAGAATACGGATTGCAAGTCGAAACGAAGACAGCACAGAGTATGATAGTTGTACATTCCTGAATGCGTTATACGACGTGCCCGATTGTCGGTTTGATTGTCCGCGCGTTTTATTACTCCAACAGTGCTAACTCAACGCACTCGATGACCGAACAGACGAGAGAAGAAAGCCGAAGCCACATCACTTTCTTATATAATAAAAACTTATACGACCCGGAGGCATCCGCGCTAGTTGACGTAATAAAACCCACAGCTCTGTTATTGCTACGACCATTCGGGTTTCAGAATTTAATATGTACACTTTTTTATACTAATTGCTCGGAGGCGTATTGATAGCGTCTAGTGAGTTCCGAGAATCGAGTTTTTAGACTTAAATTAAATCATCTTTATCGAGTCGTGATTCGCGGGTCTAGAGCGCGCCGAGAGTGGGCTTGGTATATGTACAAGTAATATTTAAATGTTTTTGTTTAATCAATTGATACATTGACGGGTTTATTACTGAGGAGCCAATGTCTTCTGGCCAATCAAAACTGGTAGTCCTACGATAATAGAATGGCCAGGTTTGTACCCCGATACAACCATTTGTTGGGTTTTGGAATGGTTGCCGTCACGGTAGATGTTTAAATTGTAAATTTTAGAAAAAAACCTGAGACAAGAGCAAAGTTTTCTTCTTCCTTCTTCTAACCCTTATCCGCACCCAATGGTGCATAGGCCACTGCATCGTATTGACGCAGTGTTATCTTGATCGTCAACAATTAAGGCAAGGTGATCACTCTTACGCTTCAGTGACCAGTCCAGGGAAATATTAAATAAATGTTAGAGTGTAGCATCACCAATATTTATTTACACCCCCCCCGGGAATCGAACCCGGGACCTTCAGCACGGTAGCTTAACACCCTAACCATTACACCACGGAGGCGGACAGGCGGCATAGTTTTAGCACACTGAAAATCGTATTGAAATTGATAAAATGTTATATTTAAAGACGAATTAAGACATTGAGGTGCTGGTATGCAATAAATCGTGGATCTCAACAAAAATAGAAACAGAAATGGAGGAACTTATAGGAGTCGAATGCGCGATCGGGAATCAATGATGTAGTGTTGTACGCCATCATGCTTCGACAAGCCACAAAGTATGTGTTAACAGCCGAATTGGCGGTTAAGCCGATAATCAATTTGGTTTACCGCACAAAGTGCGTAGGCGGCGCAAGATGTCATGATAGAACGCGTGGAACGGCAGCCTCTCTCCTGATCTCCTAGTCTCCTGGTGCGATTCTTAAATCCTTCCGTTAATGTTAATAATATACATACTACATACTTCTTATTGGCGTAGGCCATGTGGTATGTTTTTAAGGGGGATTTACCTGCTGCGATGTCGATTCCCAGCTGTTAATCCATCTCTTTGGTGGTCTGCCAGGGAGTTATCTACCCTGGGATTGGGTCTGGTTTCATTTTCTCAACATGCGCATATCATTGTCTTATTTGTCGCCTTCCCCACCTAACGACATCTTCGATCTTGCACACTACCAAATATGCTCCTTAGAATCTTTATTTCTGACATTCTTAGCTCGTTTGTTGTTACTGCGGTGTCCACTCTGCATTCGATCCCGTATGTCATGATATACATACTTACATACACAAAAAAAAAACGTCGGGTCCTCCATGGCTGTATCCTATGGTCACCTAACTGAAACTGATAATTTCTCAATTAAACTTATGTGTTATAATAAAAGGATTTGAACATGGCGACTAAACATTTGATTAATCGACGACTATTTATAAAAATCGTATTTTTTTTAGTGAAAAATAACAATATATTTCCGATTGCCCCCCATAAACAGTGTGTCACTTATTTGTTTGGTAGATCAACGGACAAATTTAACATTAATGGTGCGTTCTGAATAGCCTCTACGGCGGGCCACAAACATGCCAGCTTAATGTGAATACATTACCGCACTGAAAGGTCAATCGGGTTGACTTTGGCCATCCTGTCACACTCCAACGTACCGATCTTGATTCTATTATAGGGCAGATATCCCGCGTCTTGTTTATGCGACCGAAATTCTATATATTCGGCTGAATCTATTTAGTTAATCTCCCATTTCAAATTCGTGTTTTTGAATATTTCATATTTACATATATCAAGAAATTCAATAGTCACCAAAAGCGCCAACCTGTTCTGTGATCATATAAATTTTTGTTTTATTTTAAAAACAAGTTTTACGTAAATAACTCAAAGGCTTTTGCAGCAAACAATATGAGTTTTCCTCTCTGGGAACGAATCGACTAAATTATTTATGTTTTATTCTCTGTTTTCTTATTTTTCTTCTTCTCTAGCCTCTTTTTGGGGTCTTCCGACGCTTCTTTTGCTCTCCTAAGGTCTAGAGTCTATCGCAACAATTTTGGATTCCTGTGTTGCAATATGTCTCGTTTATTGCCACTCGAGTCTTGCCACACGATCCATGATATCTTCTATTTTGGTTCCGTTCCTGATTTCTTCATTTATTTTATCCTCTTTCCTTTACTTTATCCTTATTCTCTATATCCGTATATTTCTGTTACTAGCAATTCGGACAGGTTCTCGGGATGAATTGTGTACGAAGAGCCATCTTCTACCGCATTACGATTAATAGTTTCTATTGGCCTGATATGGTGGCACGATTTCCACCGACAAAAAGTCGAATAATCCTTATTTAGACTTTGCACGTTGTGTTAATTCCTTCTAGTACTGGCCGCATGGTGTTTTTTAATCGCGTTATAGAATTGTCGATTTTTTGCCACGTCCGACGTCTCAAGGTCAGTAGACATGATTTAATTAACATCACTTGGATCTTCAATGTGGTCAATCTTTATTTAAAGCGTTGGATTAATATTCGAGACACTCATTCTTAGTATCTTTCCACTGTACACTCGAAAGGCATAAATATGCAACGAACTTTTTTGTTGTCTTTTTTTATTGGTTTCTAAGAACATGCTAATTTTTTCAACGGTTGCATCCGTTCAATTTTCAAAATAATTTTTTCTGTATAAACTGATTAGCATGTTTTTTAAAACGCATTACCGAATATTCGTTTAAAAATGCATTTACAAACGTATCATGATATACTATCGTAATTGATACTAATTATTGTTTTTTGTCAATTATCATATATCTGTTTATCGCGCCCATTTTATATCGATCATGACAAATATGTATGTAATATTATCGAAAAAATATATCTGATGATTCATTTTAAATATATTTACGCGCATTTGCACGTTTAACATAAGCTAGTAGGAGCGGAGCATCTACTAGCTCATTTTAACCGTAAAATATATTTATTAACTCCTAGATATATGATCAACCTCATGACACAGTACATACGAGTTCACGACAACCATCTATATTGGAGTGATAAAACTTTTATTTGGCAGAAACCCATTATTTGTATGTAAGATCACAGATTTGTACATTTGGACACACTCAAAATGTTATGAACTTATTTTTATATTTAAAAAAATGTTAAAGTAACGGTTTTTCTCATCTCCACTTATTTGTTGTTAATCAATTTACAATTCGACAAATTTGTTATCTGGTGCAGTGATTAGCACGTCACGCACTATCCCAATAAGTTTCAGGTTCGAATCCCGAATACGAAACAGTAAAATAGCTAAAAGAAAAACAACTTTTTTCTGGAATGTTCTGTATGCTAGTTACTCACATTGAGCTATTTCTAGTTCGTTTTTGCTTGTCTCCCGTTCCGTGGAATGAATGAGTTTCATCTCAATAATTACATTCCGAGAAATATGAACTAGTAGATTTTTTTCTATGAATATCTTTCCTCGTTCAAAAAATAATAACATTTTTATCATTCAACTTCCTTAATTAAATATTACGAGTCGTGACACAACGATATTTATTTTCAAATGATAAATGATGTGATATAATAAATATGAATTAACCCTCTATCATCCGAGTCTAAAATCAGTTTACTTTGGAAAATAAAATACTTATGTGTTCTGTTTTTTTGTCTTAAAATAAAAGCTAATCTCTTTTGTATATAAGTAGTTTTGTGTCAAAAAGAAAAGTTACATTTTTGCACGTTTTTTATTTGTTTGTTGATAAGTGTGAATCTATATCAACTCATCTAAACCAGTCAATTTGATCATTTAATATTTTATAAAGTAATACTAATCAGTAATTATGCTTTGAACAGCTAAATTTACTGACTAAGTACAATGCAATACTGTTCGTTCAAAATGGCTCTTGTTGACAAATGATTCACATCGACATTTTATTCAGCGCTTCTCGTTTTAATACTTAGGCGGCCATTGTTAGTGGTGAGTCGATTGCGTCATAGGTCGTAAGTCGCCACATGGCGCCATGGCCACATGCGCCACAGATACTTGGCTGCACGGCCACGGATGCCACAGTCGCTTGGCTAAACGGCCACGCCAGTCACGTGGTGATACGGCTACAGGCGCCATAGTCACTTGGCCACAAGACCATAGATTTTATAAAGGAGGAAAACTTTTACAACCGAATTTTTCTGAATATTTAAATGTCACGTTTTTTTAGACATTGTAAACAATCTTCCCATGATTTCTTTATCCAGCCTTATAGTAAAATGTCATAGGAACAATGCCGTGACGTAATTTTGTTCCTGCTACTAGCGCTACAGGAATATTCCATGTAAAGTAGCTTAGGCCACAGGAAATTGGCCAAGTTCCCATATTAATTTTCATAATTAAATAAATTATTTAATAATGTATAATTATTAAAAATATCCGTTAAAAATAATAGTAACTCGTATCAGTCATCCGCACTTTATTCACGCAATAAAAAATGAGATAAAAAGTACATAATATGTGTGTTATCTCACGTTCACACTTTGTTATCACCATTTGTTATGGTCCTTTTCCTGATTTTTATAGCCGTTTTTTTCTCGTTTTTTTCTGATAGCCCGACGTGCCCGACTTTTACGTAATAAAATTCCTTGGACTCTTCGACCCAATTGTCCACAATCCATATTCATATTTGGCGATGTTTTTTGACCCGATGTTATTTAGCCAATTTCCATAATTGTCGCATTGCTTAAATTGTCTTTGAATAAACAACTAGCGCGTTGCAACAATGCATGCCCATTTCGAATGATTCACCGCGCGATTATCGATGTATTCGTAACAAGTATTCAGTATTCAATAATATTATACGTTCGTCGCCAGTGCGATGTATTTTTTCCTGAACTATTTGAACGCCGTATTTGTTTTAAAAATCAACATTGTATTAGATGATTTAGTCACTCTATGTTGCGTTACTGAAATATTAATTGAATTAACAACACATCTTTAATGAAATAAACCATCGAAGCCACATTTTTTCGAAAGTGTTTTTTATTTAAGTATGTTTTTTGTTATTCCTAATTATTAATCTCTAAAATTTTAAAAATGTACATTAGTCCATTCAAATTTTGCTCATATGACCCTGGCTGGAAACGATAACGTGTTAAGTACATACGTTAACGTTAACATACGTTACTTCTGGGCTTTTATTTTTAACAAATTTGGCATTTTGTAACAAGGCATCGAGATAGGAAGTTAATGATACTCATTGACAAACTACCTTTATGCCGTTTATCTGCAGGGGTATTCAGAGAGGATGGAACGCCGCACTCGTCTGTTCTGATATATACTAGCTTCCTTATCAACCGTACATCTAGTCATACATGCTCTCAGGTTACGTGGATTTTTAAAACGACCAGATTTAAGGCTTTGATTTTTTTTAAATGTTTAATTTACCTACATTACGTAGTTAAAGCGTTATCTTTTCATTCTGATTCCACTTCAAGAAATTGTTTCCATAGTAATATTAGAACATTGGGGAATTTATACTAGAGCAATTTTCGTAAAATACAACTCAAAAGCACTCCAATTAAACTGTAAAATAAAAAAAAAATCTGAACAAAATAAAGTTTTTATTTAATATATGCAATAAATTAGTTAATCAAATCCCTCTCACTCTTTCTGACTTCTGGTGTAGCAAGACAAAACATGTAATCGTGTTGCGGTGCTTTTTTGGCCACGCTCGTTACTTTCCCTGTGTAGTAAAAATACTACTTTACATACACATGTAATGCAGCGGTGACCTAGGAAGCTAGGCGCGCGCATTCCTCCGGACGGAAGTCGGCCTATCAATTTGAAAGTAAACATCGCCCCGATCGTCTGTCTCTGGTCTATTTGTGTTGCGCCCACGAGACTACCCTACCGGAACTCGTTTGTGCACTTCCCGATTTAGATCCGTGCACTTGCCGCGCATTTTATAAATTCCCCTTTTATAACCCGACCATGTGCACCGAGGTTAATTGTTTCTATCTGACATTCGAATTAGTATCAGTATTACTCGGTTACCCGATAGCTTTTAGTAACTCCGTAGTCAATGCCATTAGCCTAGCGCCTAGCACATGGGTCGGCAAACTTATTAACCTAAGAGCGTAATATGCACATTACAACGATATTTTTTTTCTCGAGAACCAAATATGTTTGCAATTCTCCAGTACATTACAATCTATACAGTATGCAATCATATATTGTATTACCTTTTTTTTTTTTAGATGGGAATTGCATTTATTATTTACCTTGCTTATTATGTACAAGGTTTATAGATCATTTAGTGGATTTTTTTCTTCTAGCTAATTAAATATGTTTTTATTTGAATCTGTGTTGGGAACAGGAGGGATCATCTAGTGTGGGTCAAATAGGAACTTCTCTGCATTTGCTCATTGCTGGGAGAAAACCACGTAAAACTCCTCAGGAGAAGGCGGACTGTTGACTGTCATCAGCAGACCTTCCGTTCCACTAGAAGAGGGTTCGGCATTTTGTGTCCTTAAACTATCAGGAAAGGGCTGTTTTAAGGGTTTTTCCGGAAATTATTCGAATTTTTCTCACCGTAAAAACCATCCTTGAACTCCAACGAACATTTAAAAAAAAATTTGGCCAAATTGGTCCAGGCGTTGTTGAGTTATGCGCTTACCAACACATTTTGCGATTCATTTTTATATTATAGATTATAATTTTAAACTTTTATTAAATTGCGGGTACAGTCAATAAAACATGATTTTACACTTAATAAGGATTTTTTTCATTGATAAAAAAATCAGTTGAAAGTAAGGTATCCATAAGAACACTACTTATGTATTGCGAATATTGTCCTTGCATCTCCTTTGAAACATTGATGAAGTCAGGTTTGTATGTCGTTATTTTTAGCACGTTACCAGGTTCTCATCAATAAGACGATTTCTTCAAAAATATTGTTCGCATGAACACGTAGTGTCGAAGAGTCTTCCCGCGGATATTTGTGCAGGAGTCAAAGAGCCGCATGCGGCTCCCGAGTCACACTTTGCCGACCCATGGTCAATAATACCACTAGCCCGGCAAGTAAAATATTGTTGAACTGCGAGGGCAGTTTTTTCGCTCTTTAGGTACACTGTTGAAAGGCGATCGCTTAAATTTACGACGTTCTCTAGAAATATTTGTCTCGTAGTATGCCGTTGTTTTTTTCTTTCTCTCCGTATAAATAACAAAAGAACTCTCCTCCATTAGGAGTGTCTCGACGGCGTGACATATTCACCACTTTAAGTGGCGTGAAAACGTCAATTTGAGTGTTTTGCTTGTTGCGCCCCGCAGGTGAGTTTTTCTTCCGTTTCGCGTACAAAGGAGATGAGAATATTGTGTTTTTGACATCACGTAACAATGCCGGCAATTTGTTGAAAAGATCATCGCACCCAGTCGCCGTTTAGTTATTTGTTTATTATGCAAATATCGCCAGCAATTCCGATGTTCCGTCCATTTGTTACGCAGCTTCTTAGTTCGACTCCGATACATCGTGTAGCTTCGTTGTTATTTACTCTTCACTCTCGGTTGGCTTTTGTTACGCTGTATAACGTCTCGTAATATAATCCCTGTCGGCTCACCGGGACAATTGACATCTTAGCGCTTCCCGAGTAAAACAAACTCTAAACATAGATCCTATATTAAATTGGTTAACGATGAATATGGGATGTTCTACTCGTCAACGCTGAAATCGCCTACATTGTAACTCGACATTTATATCGTGGTGGTGTCCTTAGTTTCGTACAATTTGTATTTGACTCGAGCTTTGATCTCTCTCTTTTCCCCTTTTCCTTCCTTCCGTCCCTCTTCCTGGTATTTTTTGCAAATAACCAGGTAACTTCTAGTGGAACGGAAGGTCTATTGACGACAGTCAACAGCCCGGCTTCTCCTGATGAGTATTACGTGGTGTCCTCCCAGCTATTAGCAAATGCCGAGAAGTTTGTGATTGGCCCACACTAGCCATTGTCCCTCCTGTTCCCAAAACAGAATTAAATAAAACTTAATTTTTAAGTTAAGAAAAAACAAAAATCCACTTAATGATTTATAAATCTTGTACATAAGCAAGGTAAATAATAAATGCAACTAACATCTTTAAATTCCTAAATAAAATAGCATTTTGCAAGTGCCGACAGCCGCGTTTCGAAGGCGCTTCGGCGTCTGCTTTACGCGATTACTCCTCCGGGTGTTAGTGAGCACACATCGCGGTACATATTAATTAGCAACGCGAGAACCCAGTTGGTCACCGATGCGTTGAGCGGCCGACTGATCACCAGTTGCCCAGTTGCCCAACGAGACGAGCGCTCCGGGAGCGCCTGGCACAGATTACCGCCAGCGGAGAAATCGCCCACTATTACAATCGACCACTATTACAATTATTACAGTAATACTTTTACGATAATTAAATAACACCATACATCGCCAATTACAATACAGAATCGCTCTTCAGATGGAAACATAATGTTGCACGGCGAATTACGCTCCACAAGTGGAACTAGTAGCGATTACCGACCGTAATGTGTTACATTCGGCCAGTTTCACTTTTCCAGCGGCTTATTGCGTTACGGCTTGATGTAACACATTAATCTCGATCGATTTTATAATATCGAGTGCTCGTTCCATATACGAACCAGTTTCCCTATTTTTACTATCGTAATTTAACAAAAATTGTAAGAATTTTTTGTCCACAGCGAGTGTTTTTGCCTAGAATTTTCACTCATGAATTACATGAAATTATAGTAACTTTAAACATAAAAGAGTAAATCCACTCACGAGTAAGCATAGGCTATGAAACTTAAGAAGTTGAAGCCTGAGTAGGGTCATGATAAGCGAAGTTGCATAAACCGTAGCTAGATTTCAGCGTCACTTGAATGTTTGTCCACTAGTACTGCGATAAACCTTTCCGAATAAACGGTCTGATTGTATCTACGAACGCGTAAATTATCGCCGTCATATGTTGAAATAATGAGGAGATGCATGAACATTGAAGAGGCGAAGAATGTTTGCCAAAAAAAAATGTGTGTGCAAACAACACATGTGGAGAGAACACCCAACACATGTGGCGTTCTATTCTCTCTGCCTCATAATTCATAATTCTCTGTTACATAATTTGTGATTCCCTTTAATTTTTCATGTTTAACTTAAAAAATTTCTGGCATAAACTAATAATTCTTTTCTTTTTTGTTACAGGTACGTCCGCAGCACCAAAAAACTTTCCTCCAAATGACTCGAGAATGGTGAAGTAATTTTTCTATAACACGTATCTTTTTCACAAATCTTTGGGGCCCCCTCAATAAATGCATTTCAATGATCCGAAACGCAGGTAGCCGGAGGGTGTAAATCCGTCCCCTCATGAGTTATTCATGCGTCTTAATACCTGTCTAGTTTCGAATTGATCTTTTAATCTCCAGGGACCCTTTGTTGCTCGCATCCCCGTGCAAGTACATTGCGAGATTAGTGCTCCTATACCTGCAGGAACGAATTTTCTTTGTGACGAATTGGCGCCTTCGCCATCGAGTCTTGTTGCCTCGGGCCAATTGGGTCTCGACACTAGCTTTGAAACAAAGAAAAATATAATTTTTTGACAACATAGACGAAGAAGAACATGCCTCGTCTCGCGTACTTCTAATTAAGTTAAACAATGATAATGAGCTCCGCTTATTGAACGGTCTGTGAAGGTTTATAAATGTCAAACACCAAACAACCAAAATGTTTTTTTGTTGCTGTTGACATCTCGGCATAGATGAAGAAAAATATGGAAGTCTGGGTATTTACGGGGCTTAAGACCATCATAGGCTGGTTCGAGTGATCGCTTTACACACTTGTAACATTCACCAATTCTACCCATGATTGACAACCACACTCTTCAAATTCTCGGAACTCCTATATACGAGAATAATGATTAATCGCGGTACACAGTTCTTGAACTCGGTAGACTTCGCGAGAGACATCTATGGCGGGACGAGGCAAGCTTTTTATCAAGCAGAATCTTGGAATACAAAGGAAAATACCCAAAGTTGATCAGTCTCCGAGCTGCGGTAATTGTGCAGATTTCGACCCTGAACTCCCGCGTTTCCTCGTATTATTTTACTAAAACTGCGGACACAGGCTACACCTCCATTTCACTAATGTCACATTGTTCATCTGCCCGTGCGTTGTCGGACAGCGATCGATGACATTCTGCGTTAGCGTTTGAATAATGATAGTTTTTTTTCTGCCATTAGCATAAATGAATTTTAACGAGCGATTCGAGAAATTTGTCACGTATCTCCGTGTCTCCTTGGCCACGGTTGTTTGTTTTCAACGAACAGGACGTTGTTAAATGCCTTTCTGTGTGGATCGATAAAATGATAATTTAGTCTCCTCGCGCCTCGCTGTAGATACTATTTATTATTGCCGCCAGCGCGTGTGAAGCAGGCAAACATAACAAACGTAAATATTTTTTAGATGCGTTGTTATTCCTCGGACGAATAACACATTCCTTACATCGGAGTTACTTAATCCGTTCTAATGCGCTGGACAACTTGTTACGATATTTTCTGGTAGATTTTTTCTCGCTCGATCGTATCTCTACGGTAACGTGTATGGCGCATTGCTAACCGGTTGTGTAGTGTGTGTACAAATTAATTGTTTCCTATTCGTGTTTAGCGACAGATCGGGTATGCTCATTTTATCAACGAGTCATTAATTATTCGAATATCAAATAAGGATATAAAACGCGTAAATTATTTTAAGCCTTCTGCGTCATGATTTAATTTTTAATTGTTTTATTATTTTAGGATAAATACACTTGTCGCTCTCAATTTCCGTGATATGTTTATTACTTTACGCGAGAAACCAAGTCAGTTTTACCTAGGAGGTATGAATAGCATACATTATTCGAGGAAAGAATGAATCGGGTTACGCCGCCCACTCTCCACAACTTGATTCCCATTTTTGATAATGGGCTGCTTAGGCCTAAAAACATAATGTGAAATTGAAATATTTAGGTATATAATGAGTAATGGTCAGCACGCTCGGCTACCGTTCTGGAGGTCCCGGGTTGGATTCCCAAGGGGGGTAAAAATAAATATAAATAATTTTTTCACTGTAATAGTTATTCCATATTACCATGGACTGGTACCTAAAGCGGAGGGCTGATCACCTTTCCTTCATGTGTAAAACGATCATGATAACACTGCGTTTATAAGACACAGTGCCCTATGCACCATTGGGGTGCGGATAAGGGTTTTATTATTAATGAAAACACAAATATTTATCTCTTTTCTAACTAACTAACTAACCATCACGCCGCTTCCCCGCAGGGTATTATCCTTTGTGCTTTATTATAATTATATTTTTTTTAAATTTTATTTGGACAGCCAGATAAAAGATTACACCAAAACATTCATTAGAAAAGATCGTATTACACATTTTAAAAAAAATGTTCCCAAAGAAAAACAAGTATTTTGAGTCGCGCTTTTTTCGCTGTTGAACCATGTATGCGAATTTGACATGAAGATAATTGCGAATTCTCAAATATTCACGATAAATATTGTAAAATCGAATGTGCAAATACGTTCAATGTTTGCCAATTGGATATGACTAGCGAAGTGTCAACATTCGGCCGTAATGCGATGGATACAACGAACGGGTCGAACAAGGATATCTCGAAGCGTCGATTATTCATAAAACCATATATCGCGTCTCGTGATACTCAAATATTTATAAACCGAAGCAATTTTGAACAACATATTTTAAAAAAAAAAACTTTTCTGGGATGCCATATGAAACCACGCACTAGTTGAACGACATGCAAAATTAAACGCGGATTTACATATTTACAAAGTAACGAGAGACTAAGGCATTAGTATTTATACAAGCATCACAGACAAAGGAACTTTTGCAATAAAGATCTATTGTATAGCTTTTTCCTTTTATATTTAATATATAAACACTCTCTTGAGTAGTGTGATTGTCAATCATGGGTAGCATGGTGAATGTATCACGTGTCATAAGCCCCGTAAATACCCAGACCTCCATATTCTTCTTCATCTATGTTGAGATGTCAAAATAGAAGACTACATGTTTAATGAGGATAATAATGACTTTAAGAGAGCATATCGTAACATCAATTTCATTAAAAGCTCAACTCTTACCGTTTTCTTTTGGTAATGACTTATTTTTTTAAATGTTTTTTTTCGTCGAAAAGAGTAAAGTTGTTGATACTAATGTCAAATCCAAGCTAACTTTGCGAAGCGTTTTCATAATATTCTAAGTACGTACTAAGTTCTCAAAAATTACCTTATCATTTCGCTCACTCCTTTCAAGAACGTCATAAATAAAAAACTCGATTTTTCAAGAGAACGTTTTTAAAGTTTAAAAATATAATACAATGTATTAATAATAAATACCAATCCACTTATTGAACTCTTTACTGTGCAACAGATCTTTTTAGGTAAAACCTGAAGGTTTTTTCTCCACTTGAAAAATATTTAGTATATTTAAAAAAATAATTAAACAATACCTTTTCTTCAAAATGCAAAAACAACACTTTCTGCCCTGTAGCGAGTAAATATAAAGTTAAAAATATGCCTTTTTTGCTGGGATATAGTACATTTTCTGGACATTCCGAAAACATGCACAACTGAAAATTGACGATTTTTGATTTATGACGTTCTTGAAAGGAGTGAGCGATTTGTTATAAGTCATCATGTCCAAAATGAACGCATACGCTTCATAAATTCGATACAAATAAATTCCTGTAGATTGTTGCGCACCCTTAAATCGGAATATCCAATCCCCGGCTCGGCCTTGACTCCCGGCGAGCTGTTGCTCCGTGATTGCCTTCACAGCCGAGCGCCTCCCATTGGACGAGGGTGTCCCCCGCCCCGTGACGTGGCGGGCAGGGGCTGGTAGGGGCGGGCAGGGGATCCCTTCCCGCCGAGCGGACCCCGACGATATTTCACTGTCAGGAGGCTATTCGTCTTTCCTCGATCCAACCAGAGATGCCCACCAAATCTCCCTGTATTAATCGGGACAATATATGGTATTGTTGGGTAATACAGTGAAACCTCTATCTATTGTTTTTAAAGGGACCTATAGAAATAAACTATGAATGCGGGAAAACAATGAATACGGGATAAAGAAGTCAATACACAAGGATATACGATCTAGTAAAGATACCTACAATTGCATAACCATTGGTAGGTTGAAATTTTAAGAATACAAGTTTTACAATCGGCAGGTATGTATGAGGAGATGTTGGAACGTGGAAGAGGCGAAGAATGTTTGCAAAGACAGAGTGGTGTGGCGTTCTATTCTTTCTGCCTACCCCTGCGGGGAAGCGGACGTGATGGTTAGTTATTCAGTTATAAAAAAATATTATTTTATAATTATTGTTTTTAGTCTGCAATAATTTATTCGAGATTTATGCAATCCAATCTCCACTCCACCCATAAATTCACGTATCACTACATTTAAATCACCCCTCTTCTGTTTTTTTTGTTGTTGCTCGAGTAATTCAATCGGCAATTCGATGAAAAAAGCCTTCGGTTGGCAGTTGTTATTAAAGTTGTTTATCTCTCTGATGTCCGACCATTACAGACCAGTTTTTTTTCTATCCGACAACGCAGACAACGCCGGAGATTAATAGAGCCGGGAGGAGCAGAGGTCAGGCGTCTGCCTTAACCAGCCAGTTAAACCTCCCGTCGAATCATATCTGGACCATGTTGTGCAGAAACCACCTGACCCACAAATTGGCAAGCTGAGATGACTGCGTTTGAATGCTTTCAGAATTAGAAGAAATATAACGTCCATTTAATAAAATGCTAGAAGTTTTAATATCACCATAAAGAAGCATTGTTATAAATGAAGACGCCTGAAAAAGACACGTTTGTCGCGATCAGATCAATCAGAACCTAAAATCTGGTGGTGTCAAAAGTCTACGTAATCAGAGGGCATGTATGACTAGACGTATGGATACTCCCAGAAGGTGAAGCTCCTACCACCAAGACAGGTCGTGAGTTACATGACTCGTGTAGGTCTTGGCAGTGAGCTGTAATACAGAGGGAGGTCACAATAGACCGAATATGGTCGCAGTGACATAAGGGATGCAAGATCCCTTGACCCAAAAAAAATGTCAGGATAGAAGAGTGTGGCGTTTCATCCTTTCTGCCTACCTCTGCGGGGAAACGGCGTGATAGTAGTAATAGTAGTAGAGATGATTGCATTTGATGTTGCACATCAGAATTTAAAAATATATATATATATATATATATATATATATATATATATATATATATATATATATATATATATATATATATATATATATATATATATATATATATATATATATATATATATATATATATAACGTCACTATGTTAAATAGTAGATGTTAATTTCGTTTTAATATTAAAGTGTCTTAACTTGATATGAAACATGTAGCAATCATGAAAAAATTGTGGATTGTGGGTTGGATGGTATCTGCGTAACATGGTCATTCGTATTATATTATAAATAACCGACCGTTTTGCACGGCCATGCGCCAAGTGAAGTGAAAACGAACGTGTTTTGCGCAGCAATCTGCACTCCACCACTCCGCAGGACATGGCTGTTAGCCAATAACTTTCCATTAAAAGTGGTAATCGATTCGTTTTCGTAATACGCACCATTAAACGCGTCCGGTTCTTTTTATTTGGTCGAAAATTACACTCTGACAAGATTGGTAATAATTCAATCGGATCGTCTTCCCGCTGAACGCCTTTTTTGTTGTCATTATTTTTTTTAAATACTTCTTAGACTCTAGGCCACGAATGAGCAATAACGCCGGTTCTGTCGTTAGCGTTAGAGCGCTTGTGCACTACAGTGATTGGCTGGTTTGAGTGATTACTTTACACACATTTTGAGTGTGTCCAAATACTTGTTCACAAAATCTGGATTATCTCCAATTACGGGAGTTATTTTCATATTATTTTTTAACGT
Organism: Brachycentrus maculatus; assembly: GCF_059751285.1. Classification (NCBI taxonomy): domain Eukaryota; kingdom Metazoa; phylum Arthropoda; class Insecta; order Trichoptera; family Brachycentridae; genus Brachycentrus; species Brachycentrus maculatus. The sequence continues at coordinate 125,145 of NW_028280869.1, read as the reverse complement.
CTCATCAAAGATGAAGAAGAATATGGAAGTCTGGGCATTTTTCATTTTAAATTATCTGGTCAAATTATAAGCTTAAATAATAAAAATTAAAATGGTATTTTCTGGCGTTTCTCATGTGTGTGATTATAATCCAGGATTCGGACCTCACATACTAATATAAGAGTTTCTGCTTAATAAAAAGCTTCTTTACATCTCACCAATAGATGTCTCTAGTGAAGTTCTGGTGATTCAAGAACAAGGTTTCTAAATTGGTTCATATATATAGAACTTCCAAGAATTTGAGTAGTGTGGTTGTAAATAATGGGTAGAATTGGTGAATGTTACACGTGTGTAAAGTGATCACTTAAACCAGCCTATGACGGTCGTCAGCCCCGTAAATGCCCAGACTTCCATATTCTTCTTCATCTTTGATGAGATGTTAAAAAATAATACTTTACACACGTGTAACATTCACCAATTCTACCCATTGATGTCGAAGAATAATGTGAAAAATAGCTCCTATAATTGGAGATAATCCAGAGTTGTGAACAAGTATTTGGACACACTCAAAATGTTAAAATGTAAATTTAATTATATCAGTTATTTTTACACACCGAAAACGTTGTGATCTATTTATGTACTGCGTAATACCCACCATTCTATTCATGATTGACAACCATATTACTTACGATTTTCAATTTATATGCAGCTTATAATTTGACCAGTTATTATAACACACCCAAAATGTTGTGAATGTAGACTTCCGCCTGTAGGGATAGTTCGATAAGTATCGTTTAATTCCCCTCGGATTGAGCTGGAAAGTTCTCTTAGATGATTATTAATTGTTCAGTTTGTCGGTGAGACCCCTAGCGCAGCGGCCCCGCCCGGGCGTTTGATTGTGTCGTGCTCGTCCGTAATTCCCATTACCCGCTCGGATGGGCAGACAGTCAGACAAGAGACAAGAATGTCCACCGAGTGAGTACCCGCGCTACCGCCTTGCCAGAGAGACGTTCTTCCTTCCTGTCGGCATCCACACATCACGATGCAGCGAGGGGTCGAATTAACGGTGGATACGTACTATTACGAACATGTGTTTTTCCATAAACAAATCTGTCTGGCCGTCTCGATTGTCACTCGTAGGCGGAATAAATTGGACGTAATTGTTTTCTTACGTTTATTTTAACAAACAACGTTGATTCCCTTTCTGGATTTGTAGACACGTGTGTGTCGTACACATTCTGTTCTACGCCATTGTCTCCTTCTATTGAGGAAGTCACAGTTTAACTTGTTAACGTGTCCCTTCTTATCATAATTTCTTTCTATCTCTCATCATTTCCAAATCGTTTGATTCCGTCCCGTAAAATTACTTCGGAGAAACGTCTGTATGCTGCTTCTCCGTCGAACTTCAGTCGCTTAATTTTTCTTGCTTTATTACCAATAGCTAGCTGCCTTTCAGATACCATCTTCATCCCTTTCATTGTCACGATGTTTTATCATTACCAATATTCCTCCCGATTCTTACAAGTTTTTGTTTGGTTTTAATACGCTCTTTATGTGCACAAATATTTAAATGGAAAATACATTTTAAAATGTTTGTTTTCATTTTTTGTTTTTTTTTGTTTACCTTTCAAAATTTATAATTATCTTCAAATTCCGTCCTTGGATTATATTTTAACGATTCAACTACAATAACTATTTTTATGATTGTTTTTATTTATATCAAACAGTATTAAAACTGAAAAATTCCATCGTTCATGATAATCTGGTTTTTTTAACTATATTTTTTTCGTAATTGCATTTCTCTTTTTTTTTTAAATCCCCATAATTCACAGTAAAGCGCCCTCTGAGGTAGTATTCTGCGAAAATGGCGCTACATAAAATATACAAAATTATTAGTTTTCGCGATTTCAACTATTTTCTTTAAACTTTCACATCTGGCTAATTCGAAAACAATAGATAATATTTCGAATTGTATTGTTTTAGATTTGGTCGGCAAATTTCGTAATCTCCGCGCTCTGGAACACTTCCTGGTGCAATTCGATGCGTGCGATTTAATCGATTACTGGTCATTTCGGATCGGCCTTTGCCATTCTTACTCTTGGAGTAGTGACAAAACTGATATCCGATTCTTCTCGCTTTTAATTTGATTTGGACGATTGTAATTTATTTTGAGGTTAATCTCGGCGACAGCCACGAGTTTCGGCGATGGGGGATTCTAAATTGTTCCAAATTTTGCATATCTTTTCAATGCTTAACTATTTAATTTTTCACATTTTGACATCTTATCATAGATGAAGAAGAATATAGAAGTATTTATGTAACTGGTAAACGCCTGAAAAATGTTTTTAAATTTTTTATGTAGCTTATAATTTGACCTTTTATTAAAATTTACAACATTTTGTGTGTTAAATACTTGTTCACAAAACTGGGGTTTCTCCACTTGGGAGTTATTTTTACATTTTGATATCTCAACATGAATGCAAAAGAATATGGGTTTATTCTGGGTATTTAAAGGTATTGAAAATTTGATCAGTGTTGTTGTCAATCATGGGTAGGATGGTGAATGTTGCACGTATGGAAAGTGATTATTTAACCAACCTATGACAGATAATAAGCCCTGTAAAAATACCTAGTCAATTCTCCTTGGTCTTCTATAGGAGCTGATGCTGGCTATCTTGACGGCTTCTCAACTGCATTCAACCCACGAGGTTATTGTTCTAGAACTTACTAGCTATTTCCATTTTCGTTCGTATTTTGTTTGCCGGTTAACCTTTTATCAATTCGCCAAAATACGTTGTTGAATTGATTGTGTTTATTGCCTTGTAGGGTTTATTTATGGCTTTGTTATTTTTCACCCGCTGCCGGCGCAGCACGTATAGTTCGCGGAATTAGCTACTGATCGCCAATTACTTGCTATTCTGCGCTACGGTCGCCATACAAGTTGAGCTCAGCCGAGGAATACTAAGGTTCGTCTGAGATACGACTGGCGGTCATATAAAAAACTTTTTTTTTAAATTTTCGTATACAATTGAAATATTTATACAAATGACCTTACTTCCTCTGGCTTCGCAGTGAATTGTATGCATTTTTGGGTTGTAGTAAAATAATATTAACTACTAAATTTGGTTAATTTATATAGCGTCATAATTAATAGGCAGTTAGTATTTCATTTCTGAAATACTAACTGCCTCAAGGGCGCTTTACTGTTATTGAATTGGGAAAAAAGAGATAGTGGAAATCATTTAGCAAACAAATGCGTTTTTAGTTTTTTTTCTTAAGATCATTTCACTATTTCTAACTACTGGTGGAAGAGCGTTCCACGCCATCAGCCCGCAACCGCAAAGACACACTCGTCAAATTTTGAAGCAGATGAATAATAGTGTCGGGTTGTGGTCCCGTGGTTAGTGTCGCGGACTCTTAAGTCAGAGTTTCTCGGTTCGAACCCACTCTACCACAATTTGATACCTATTTCTAATAATGTGTCGTGTAAGCTCACAGAAATAGTATAAAATTGAAATATTTGTGTAAATAATAAAAACACAAATATTCCTCTTTTAATTAAAAAAAAATAATAACTCGTAATTTTTGTGTCGGTTAGAAACATTTTCGAAACATGTTTGTTTCATTCTTGCGACACGCTCAAGAAAAATTACTCGCATTATCATAAAAATAGTCTTCACTTCAGAGTTTTCTCGAGTTGAACCATCAATAATTATTAGTCTCTCAAGATGCTCTTTTAAGTGGACGATTATTTCTTCTGGTGACTAATAGAGAATAATGACATTCTCTTTCTCGAAAATCATCATCTGTTTTCTCCATTTATTCCGATAATTTATCTTCGTCAAACGGTCCCCGTTACCGGTCCGCTGTTAAAAGCAGTTTCGATAAATCCTTTTCATTTCGGTAGCTTGTTAATTCACGTTTTACGATTTCTGTTTCACTTTTGAGAGAGTACGGTCAATATAACGACCAGTTTTGAAATATGCTTTTTCAGTGGGTTCGCATATTTACCCAAGGCTTGGTCATTAGAACACAGAGATATCAAACTGTGTGCCGAAGGGGGCACTCGTGGAGTCAACGAATAGGGTAAACAAACATCGGCTTGATGAATTTTATTCGCCAAAGTTCTGGAATAATATGTTTAAATAATGCTTGTATTGTCGTCTAATCGTCGTCCAACATAAACATATAAAATTACATACGAGTAATTCCACGTAGTCACCGATGAATCATACCACGAACTTACCGGACGAATTATTTATTCATACCTTCAATATCAAGATTTTTTTGAACATAATATTTGTTTTGCATATATGTATGTGCAAAGGCTGTGTACATTAGCGGGCTTGTTGCTTATAACCACCCAAATGTATACTGCATAAAGTAGTCGAGGTTAGCGCCTTTTAGAGCTGTTTTTTTTAGTAGGCAGATAGTAATTATAATACAAGTACTCGTATATGACTGCAGATAGGAGATAAAAATTGATTACAGAAAGTAGGATAAATAATAGCAAAGCAGTGGAGAGGGAGGGAGAGGAATCCAAGGAAAGCAACAGTTGGGGTCCCAGTTGTGGTTTCTTGAAGGTGGTCAGAGAGGGTGCTGAAAAGGTAATTCAGCCCATACTCCGGCAGCTTGGACACAAGGAATTACTAGAAAATGGTGCGTTTTATCGAGGAATGGATCGTGGTCTTCCTGTGGAGTGATAGTGAGAGAAGATCATGACAGAAAAGCACATGAAGCTCTCAACCAGGTACTACAAGATATGGATTACGATGAAATTATGGAAGATTCTACTTTTGATTAGCGTATGATAGGTGTATAAATGAAGAAGCACTGATATAACGCAAGATCATCAACATTGTCGATAAAATTAAGAAAGGCGTCTTAAAGAAAGTAACCGGTCTAATCGTGAAAGAACAGATGTATGATTTTAATCATTTTTAAACGCAGAGTTGAATTGACGGACGTGCGCCTAATGCTTCAAGATGAACAGGTCGAGAGTTCAGCAGTCGGAACCGTCAGCCTGTATAATCTGTACGCAACAATGTAGCAAATAAATTTTCTACCATACCTTTTGGGGAAACTTCGTGACGGTCAAGTTGGCTCTTTACCGACGTTACGAAGGAAGATCTTGTCATTATATAAGTCGAGCAGGATGATCACTTACCAGCACGCGTGGGAGCCGAACACGCTCGCATCGGGTGTGTGCATGTACGTATATTCGTGGGGTGTGATTCCGCAATTAGCATAACCAGTTGCTGCCCTCCCTCGGCCCAGCCCGTGAACCGTGGACAAAGTTCGTGTACCCGGACGGGAATTGTACACCACAACCACAAAATGCGTCCACACGCATTGAATGGTATAGTTCTGCGTCAATAGATGTCAAATCAAACGCGCGTACGAGTATGGGATTGTTTATATCAAAGGTCGGCAAAGTGTGGCTCGGGAGCTGCATACGGCCCTTTGACCTTTTGAGTGCGGGTCCGGCACAAATATCCCCGGGAAAGCTCTTTGACTCGTGCCAACAATCTTTTCCAAGCATGAACCTTATTAAAAGCAAACTGAGACATCGTATTACTGACGAGAACCTGGAAACGTGCTAAAAATAACGACATACTAACCCGACTTGAAACTTTCAAAGGAGATGCAAGGACATTCGCAATAAGTATGTAGTGTTCTTATGGACACCTTACATTCGAAAGTTTTTTTTTATCAATGTATAAAATCCTTATTAAGAGTGAACTCTGGTTTTATTGGGTGAGCCCGTAATTTATTAAAAGTCTAAAATTATATTAACAGATAAAGCTCTCGAGAAAAAAAAAAAGAATCGTTGTTTTGTGCATATTTGTCTCTTTGGTTTTAATAATAGTAATAAGTTTCCCGACCACTGGTTTATATGATGATCTGCTATGCCTATTGTATTTCTGATGTTTGATTGATCTTTGTCTTCCCTCGGTGGAACTCAGTTTTGTGTTTCATTTGAATCTATTTCTTCAATTGACAAAATGAAAATACCAAAAAGCAATATTTGAACAATGACACAGAATGAGAAGCACACGCCAGGTTATAAATATTTAATCAGCCGGTTGGCCGATGCCCTACCGGTGTGCGATGTGCCTCGAATCATTGTCGCAATGATACGTAGCATAGAAAGTTCCAGTTCTTTAGACGGTTTGCGGCGCCAAGAATGTTGGAGCCAAAAAAAATGGGTAAATTCTCTTCCCGCATCACTCCGGTCTTAATACCTTCGTTGCAACATAAGTTCGCGATCAAATGTCATCTATATACTATTTTTATATTTCGGCGCCTTGAAAATCCAGGATTATTTCAATTAAATTTTTTTGAGGAATGAAGCTGTAATGATTTTTCGCCTTGTTTATCCCCATCCGTTTAGAGGAATTGGACTGATGGAGCAAGGTATTTTTTTTATTTCGTTCGGAGACAAAGGCGTGTCGTACATAGTTTTATTTCCTATAGTTTCGTTGGTAGAAAGAAATCTAAAAAGTATCTACTTAAGATAATAAATAACATTTGCATATCCATGTTGATTACCGATTACTTTCTATTGATGTACAAATACGTCTGTTTTATGATTTTTTGTGATGTGTTTCCGAATTGCCCAGCACCCACACTCGCCGCTTCGTTACTTTCTCTCAAATGTGTACATACTGCACGGTAAAATGTGTTTTTTCACATCATAACCAAATTGGTTCACTTCCAAAAGGAAGTGTTTGTTAGTCTAAAATATCGCGACTTTCTACCGCACTGTCTATTATTTATTTGTGACCTTTGAGAATATTTAATTTGCGTCGCTATAATTTCGTTTAGCTTGAATTTTCACCTTGCGTTTTTCGGATTGGCGTATGTGTATTTATCGGTTCGCCAGGAGGCGACGCGACCGATCGTAAAATTATAGCCGCGTTAAACGGCTCGATAGTAATGGAGACGAGAAATTTAAAGCGAACGTCGACAGTCATTGTTGCACATGCCATCGGAAGTAATGCGTAATCCGAACGCTGATTATGTCAATCACGGCAGTTTCTCCGCGTAATTCGTCCATTGTGTGGATGGAGCGGCGCGCTGCACGCACCACTCCCCGCCGGCTCGAGCAGGGTCCATCCCGCGACTCTCCATTGCATTGTTCTCCTCTCCTCGGTCCCCGTCCTCTCCGCGGAGACAATTGTCCGATTGTCTTCGGATTTGTGATCGAATACGGTTTTAGAAAGTTCCACTTACGTTTCGCTATTATTGTGTCACACGCGACGACACTTTACTCGGTGTCGTTAAACGTTCTATTCGGAGGAGGAAAATATTCGAATATATCGTAGTTTCCGTATTACGAGGCTTATTCTAATAGAATCGTTCGTTTTCAGAACCAAGGAGCGGACCAAAACCAGCACGCGGTCCTGTCGCGGGCGTGCTCGCTGGGGGGCAACGCGCCCGCGATGGCGTCCGCCGCCAACCTGCAGCAGGCGCTGAAGGCGGCCGCTGTGGTGATCCAGCACCGGCGTCTGGAGCGCGCGGTCTCGGAGCCGGCGCAGCTGCAGCCGCAGCAGCAGCCGCCCAACGCGTCGCGCTACAAGACGGAGCTGTGCCGCCCGTTCGAGGAGGCCGGCTCGTGCAAGTACGGCGACAAGTGCCAGTTCGCGCACGGCGAGCGCGAGCTGCGCAACCTGCAGCGCCACCCCAAGTACAAGACGGAGCTGTGCCGCACGTACCACTCCACGGGCCTGTGTCCGTACGGGCCGCGCTGCCACTTCGTGCACAACGCGGACGAGGCGCGCTCGCGGCCATCGCTGCCGCCCACGCCGTCCGGCTCCGGCTCCTCGCTGTCGCGCAGCCCCGCCGACTCGGTGGCCTCCTTCTTCCCCTGCAGCCCGCCGCTCTCCCCGCGCACGTCCCCCGAGCCCGCACCGGAGGAGGTGCGCCTGCCCGTCTTCAACCGCCTGGCCGGCACCATCCTGGCCTTCGGGGACATGGCCCTGGCTTGAGCGGCCGAGCGGCCCGCGACGCGTTGATTCCACTCGCCCTCGCCCTCGCCCTCGACACCCGCCGCTCGTGATCGCTCCTATGTGATAAACCGCTGCCGGCCGGGAGCCGGTCCGGCTCTCGAGGCAGATTCTTTTGTAATTATTTTTTTATTGAACATTCGCTGTTGTTTTGCAAAGTTAGACTATTTATTGAACGTAATTGTGATTGGCGAAATAAACTGTCGATATAAATAAGGTCCTCGGGTTTGAGAAGCGAACGGCGCGGCGTCCCCGGATCGACTCTCGGGACGGTCCGCCGCGGGAGCGCCTCGGGCCCTAGTCCCGCCCGAACACGCGGCGATGTGTCCGCCGATATAACCGCGACCGAACGGTAAACGTTTCCTTGTACATATTTTGACGTTTTTACCAAAAACACGATGAAAGTTCCTCACCACTGACGCGATTAAACTTTACGAGATTCGTTGATTTGTCGAATTTTAATTTAATACTTTAGTTTAGATTTAGGTGCAAACAAAATCGGAGATTTACTTTATTTAGCAAATCCGCGATCGCGGACGTTTTGCACTACTTAACTGCGACCTCTCATCTCTGCCGAACCTCCGTCTCGACCCTTCTCATCGCCGGAGCCCTTCGCTTCTCAAACCTCGCGACGTGTAATAATAATGTGGTGCCTTCGGCCGAGGTTTAGCTGTGTCTGAAGAAAAATCTTTGCATATGAAATCAACGCATTCGCTGTGGACCGCTCGCTCCGCAGCGGCCGGGGAGTCGCGACCCCCATCCGGGGCTTCGCGCCCGCCCCGGCCCGCTGCGGCGTGACGCGAACATTCATTTTGTTAATAGATCATTCACATTTTTTTATATTTACAGATATGTGGTATTTATGTTATTTGAAGAATTGTTTTTTTTTCATCATTTTTAATTATTAATTTTGCATTACGCGATACTGTCCTTTGTGACACGACCCTTAGGTTAAATAATTTATGATTTTTAATTTTAATGAAAATAATGTTACTATAACTTTACTCAATGAACGGACTATACCGTGCCTTTAAGAAAACCTGATGCCTTATATAATAATAATTTTAGAAACGTAAAAAATCTTTTTTCTGTAATTATTACGTTTATCATTGAATCTTGCTATAACTATAAAAAAACTGTACATTGCTTTTGAGTGTTTTCGTTTATTTTTAACTTTCTGTCAAATTTTATCATTCTGACAGACTAGAGTTTTTTTTAATTTAATCTTTATAAAAAATATATATATATTTAAAAAAAATGTAACCAATGTGCAAATACAATAATTTTGTATGTCTTCCAATGAATAAAGTCTATTTTATGAAATTTTCGAAATGCACAGAAATAATGTTACGTTATATCTATTTTTATATAAAACATAGAAATCTATCTAAAAATTATGAACATACGATCCCAAATCTTCCATTTTTTTAATGCAGTCGCGAGCGACGTTTCTCGGTCGGAATTGCAACCAGTAGCCGGCAACTTAAGGTAGCCCAGTCGTCAGACAGACAACACATCTAGCCACGACATTGTAAACAGCAGTCGAGGTAACCCGCTCCTCATTCCTGTCGCCCGGGTATCCGTCTGGCATAACCGAGTGATCGTACGCATAATACACGCACTGGCGGTACATAACGGACCGCTAGACCCAACATAGATACGCTACACTTGCCAAAAGAAAAGACGAAAGCAGAGTGAATACCGTCTTAGAAAAATCGATGTATGACAGAATTAAATATAAAGACTTAAGAAAGGAATGTAAGGCTGAGTAAGAAATAACTGAAAATATTTAAAAGGGGTTTTTGATGTGTTTTCGATACGTGGAGCGAATGGATGACGAGAGTGTATTTGGCTAATTGTAATGGGAGAACAAAACGGGACTTGGCACGACCAAATTGCTCAGATCTTGACATCGGGTCTCGTCAAATGTCAATGTGGTAGTCTATGGGTAAATTGGGTATATTTTGGAGTGAACATGATCATCTCATTTCGTGTATTTAGGAAGTGTGTCTTCTAGGGATGAAAAGGTTGATAACGGTATAGAAAGAAGAGTGAATGATGTACTGAAATCATTTATAGTAAATTAAAGATGTGTGGAGAGACGAGTGTGGCGTTCCATCCTCTCGGCGCTCGTGTATTATGCATAGCTTCACTCATATCAAACCCTTTGCAATCTAGAACACGCCTCCTTCAAAGTGCTAACTTACAACTTACACATGTTAATCCTGCACAAAACTTTTTTTTCTGTATTATTATATATTTTAACTTTTCTTTAATTCGAGTGATCTCAAACCGACCGCGTTGCGTGTTTAAATGTAACCTAACTTTATATTATTTCAATAAATAATATTCAATAATAATAATAATAATAATATGCAAAACTTTTCCGTGACGTTTAGTTATTGCGTTTAAACAAAAAAATACATTGTCGGTCGATGCTTGACGCGTTGAAGATGCTAGGCAGATGAAAAGGTCCTTCTTGAAATTGAATCTATGCTAAGAGTTCTGTCCCAAAACGAAATCGAGTAACTGAAATTTTTTTAAAATTGTACTCGCATATATTCACGTGGTGTTGCAGTTGAATCACACACTGACTGTTCCAAATAAGCCACATTTTCAACATTGTTTTCTTTCTATTTTTGTTCGTCTTAGTAGCGAAGTGGTTAGCGCGTTTGACTCCTGTGCAAGTTGCCCCGGGTGGGTTTGATTCTCAGCAGAGCATAAATAAGCGAATAAATTTGAATATCATCCTGGACTGGTACCTAAGGCGCGAGACTGATCGCCTTGCCTGTAATAAACTATTGAGCACCGCTTCAATAAGACGCAGTGCCCTATGCACCATTGGGCGCGAAGATCATATATTTTTAAAAATATTTAATGAAATATTCTATTGCCAAATCACTGCTATATCTTCAGTTATTTTCGTATAAAATCATGCCTTTTTATATCAATACATTTATATTATTTCATTTTTGGTTCTCATGTTAGATACGTTACTTGGTTTTGTATTAAGACAGCCGATTACAGTCTCGTGTTTCTATCGCTACATAGGATTTTTTTATCATCTTAAAAATACCCCATTTCATCTAGAAAATATGGTAATATTTTGCATCTAGAACAGGTTTTTTATTCTTCATATTCAAATTTTATAGTTATTTTACGACTGGACATGATCGTCTCAAAAGTTTCTGCGCTCAGCGCGTTCAAGGTGTTAAAACAAAACCTACATAGAAGCCTTAAAAAAAACAGATTAAAAATAGCGTTTCAAATTTCTCATCAACAAACTATTGTTTGTTGTTTAGCTTTTATCCGCACCCAGATGGTGCATATGGCATCACATCAGTTCTGGATCAAATATTAAATCAAGCCGACCTGATTGGACCTGTGCAACAGATTTGCGAACATATTTGCATTTTAAGTTACTGCACCATTTGGGCTAAAAATGTCAACAGAAATCGAGAAAAAATATCTGAAAAATAATTTACGTCATTTGAAACGCAAAGACTTTTGAGACAACCTGATATCGATACACTAGTACAATAAGGAGTCAACTCAATAAATATTATTTTCAGATAAGAGTATATTAAAAATATTTTAAAATCAATTAAGTATTGTAAAAAAATACTTCCACAATTTTTCCCCGAGTTTTCTTATAAGAAAAATGTGTATTTTAATTATTTTTTTTTGAATTTTCTATATTTTTTTGGAACCAAACCGATTGTTTTTTTGCTACAGAAATATCTTCACTAGCGTTTAATTAAAATATGAGAAAAGTGATTAGTTGACATACTTTTTTTATGGTACAATTTTTTATGCTCAACTATTTCTAGTATTCTCCATCATTAGCAATATTTCATGTTATAGAAAGCAAATAGCAGACTATTGAAAGTTAGTCAAAATGTGTGAAATTTATAATTGTTTCCTTATTTAACTCGTGTACTGATATCGACTGCCAGGAAAATACCGTAAACGCCACTTGGGCAAAGAAAATTTTGTTTTAGTTAATTTACTCAGTGTAAAATACATATGTTCTGAAAAACACCATAGTGACATTTTTTCCAGATCATGTGTGTATTAAAAAAAAATTACTAAAATAAAATTATGTTAGCCTAACGAAAAAGTGTAGAAACAGACCAGCGGATTTAATCAGTTGGTGTTAGCTGTGGCATTGTGCAGTTCCAATACGATTTTTTTCTTAAATGATCTGTTCATATACAATATATTGATCTAGTGATCGGAATCTTATTTTGAGCGAATCTTTCACAAACGCCGACCCGTTCACTGGCTCGCTGACTCACATATTCATCGATTCGCTGATATGGAAAACGTAAGATTTATAGATAGCAATAAATTGATACGATATATCATGGTGACCTATTTGTTTTCGTTAGTTGTCCGTTGATAACGATGATACGTTCGTATTGAAACTGCAGATTGTCCGACAGACCGCTGTAAGCCGATGATCTGTTTCCATACTAAGGCATATCCTGACTGTAGTTTTGAACGCAAAAAATTCTAGGCGCGGTAGACGCATAGGACGTTTTAAGATTTATATCAAATTGACGCTTAAACAATTAATTATTTATTTAAATTATTACTTTCGCGCAATTATTTATGTTCTCGTTTTTTTAGGGTGTGTTTGAAACTTGTTCGCGATATTCCTCGTTGTACATACTGAATATTCACTTGGCATCTCGCGTCTAGTTACTCCAGTCGGCTCGCCCGACACCCTGTACATTTGCCGGATTCGAACCGAGACAGTCCGAATTCGGCGGAACTTGTAACCGACGCGCGCTTCGCTTCGGTCGACGCGCGCCTTTACTAAAAATGTATGTCCGAGTGATCCTTAAATTATATATTTTTGTTATTTGGAATTGTTATATCGATAAAGTAGAAGACGAGCGCCGGAGCGAGAGGCTCGCTAGGCGAGGGGGTTATTTAATTTATTACACTTATTTATTTATTTATTTATTATATTTTCCCAGTTTTGTAATGATTTTAATTTACTCTAAGTCATCGGCGGATTGTTCCGACAGCGGGCGGATTTATGTAGTCTTTCTTCCTAGAATATATCGATTAGTTACTGATAACATTTCAATCGCTGACATTTGGTACTATTACTGATAAGATAAATATACTCGCTTAGCAACCGATGAGTTACATTTCGGGGAGATAGATTTATACAAATTGGCGGTATGAAGATGTTGAAGAGCCATGCGAACGCCATCCGACGAATTGGCATTTCGGATGCACCTACAATTATTATACATTTTACATATTGACAAACCTCGATAACATAGTGAATGACTAATGTGTAATGATATAAGTTTCTTCTTCAAAATGGACGTTACGTTGTATTTTATAAAAAAAGTTGGAATTTAAAAAAAATATATTCAAATGATTGAAAATCTGTCTGAAAACTTCAGCACACATCGCGCGCACATACTAAGACAGCGCGCCGCGCAGGCTTGCCAAGTTGACGACTAACGCACATGCTAGTCTTAAGAATAAAATATGTGGGCAGGTATTCACACTGACATGTATGCTGTATAAAACTAATATAAATACATTTAAAAAAATTCCAGCTTATAATAAATAAATAATATAACTTCCAATTCCTTTTGTAAAACGTCCAATTTGATGTGATAAACTTGTATATCTTTAGTCTTCTTTCATATGACGAATCGCTTCAAGATTGAAATCTGTAAGACCACGATTAACCCTCAGTCAGTAAGGGAGTACACTCATTTTACTTAACCTTTCCGTTTTTTTTAAATTATATAATCATTGTAAGTGCATTGGAAATGTACGCATGGTCACCATCGTCGCACCATTGATTGTTTTCGCCACCATTAGATTCTCTAATCTGCATTTAAACGAAGAATTAACTTTTTTCAGTGCAAAGCCTTTGAATTATATTATTTATTATTTAAATCGTGTAAATTATGATTAATTTATTGTGAAATATGAGCCCCTCGCGTGACGAGTCCTCGCACTTCTCGTTACGATCCATTGAATGTGTTTAATGAAAAAGTATATCCTCCGACATTTGGGCCGCTACAACGTGCCAGTGTTATCGAAGACCTTTTTGCTTAAAACCCTATTTATAATAATTTTAGTTAAAACATGTAAATAATGTGAGAAATCCGATTGTGTGGGAATTTAATGAACGATGTTTGTTAATATTAATTTTTTTTTTCTTATGTTTTATCACGCAAGTTTTTGTACTTCAAATAAATTTATGAAAACGATTTTCTTTTATATTCAGATTAAATTATGGCCACCCGAGAGGGCGATTTCAGTTTATTTCTTACAAAATAAAAACAAAAATGGACAACAATCAAATTCATACTCATATCAGACAATGTAAAAAAAAGATATATTTTGTATCTATAAATAAAATTTACTGAATTTTATTTTAAGGATGTATCTTCTTATTAATTTATTTTTTTATTTATGCTATATGATTTTTTTTCGCAAACGAGAGTCAGTTTTTCTCCTGAAATCTTTTCATTTTACGTTCTATGGGACCAATTATTTTAATACATATGGAATAATTCTTTATTTTGTTTATTTTATATCCTGTAAGCAATACATGCGTATATCTTCTGGTTGGTAACACACATTACATATATCGTCAGTCATTTTTTGTATTTTAGGTTATGAAAATATTATTTTATACTATTTAATTTTTTTAATTAATTTTTTTACTTTTAAGTCATATAGTAATGATTTTTTGATAATTCCGGTATCTCATGTTTTTTTTATGAATTTCCTGGAATAAAAGATAAATGTGTATAATTTAAACCTTGTTTTTTTTTGGTGAATCCTTGAAATGTTTTTTAATTTTTTTTTATTTCTAGCGTGGAAAATTTATTGATTCGGCGGTCACTTTGTGGTTATAAATATCAATTTTTTATTTAAATTTCATTTTGTGAGTACAACATTTTTTCTAAAGTCTGTTATGACACGTGTTTCGATCCATTCCGCATTATTTTCTAACACCAAAATTAAAAATAAATACAAATAAGAAACAGCTCCTACTCCCTCTTCATCCTTCAACGTCCCAAGGACACAACTCTAAAATTTAGACTAAGCTTCACATACGGTGTATGCAAATGATGCGGAATTCATCAAAACACGTGTCACAATAAATTTTAAGAAATAGTGGTACTTTAAAAGTGAAACAAAAATTATAAATGGAATTTTTGTATCAAAACATTGCTTCTTTCTTGAATTTTTCGAAATTAAAGCAATAAAGCATTTGAGTAAGCAGGATAAGCTATGCTTCTTGCAAAAGTCTATTAGTAATCCATCAGAGTTTCTTGGGACGATCCCACTCCGCTACAATTTGATTCCTATTTTTAAAAAGAAGCCGCACAGGCTGACTGGAAAGTAGTATTGGATTAAAATATTTGTGTATCATAAAAATACTAATATTTTTCTGTCATTCAAAAATGTATTTTGTGGCGATTGGATCATCTGTTCTGGAGTCTATGGAAAAGAGTAAGTAATATACACAAACAGTATCTAAACTACACCAGCTTGTACAAGCATGGACAACACATTGTATATGTGTTAAATCTTGGAAAATGAAATTAGGTGAGTATTAATAAAACAGTAAAAACGAATTAAACAGTAAAATACAAATATGAAAAAAGTAATTTGACCAGATAATTTATTTACAACATTTTGAGTGTGTCCAAATACTTGTTCACAAAATCTGGATTATCTCCAATCACAGGAGTTATTTTCATATTATTTTTTGACATCTCATCAAGCAGATTTATAATACATAGTTTTCACAACATTTTGAGTATATCCATATACTTGTTCTTAAATTCTGGATTATCTCCAATTACAGGAGTTATTTTCATATTTGATCTCACCAATAGATGTCCCTTGTGAAGTTCTAGTGATTCAAGAACAATGTTTCAAAATTGGTTCATATATATAGAGCTTCAAAGAATTTGAGTAGTGTGGTTGTCAATAATGGGTAGAATTGGTGAATGTTACACGTGTGTAAAGTGATCACTTAAACCAGCCTATGACGGTCGTCAGCCCCGTAAATGCCCAGACTTCCATATTCTTCTTCATCTTTGATGAGATGTGAAAAAATAATATGAAAATAACTCCTGTGATTGGAGATAATCCAGATTTTGTGAACAAGTATTTGGACACACTCAAAATGTTGTAAATGAAAAAAGTAGTTAACAGTAAAAAAATAAGGAAATTAACGAACAGGTGTAATGAAAGAAAGAGTAAAAAAGAAAAGGAAATGTTACAAATAAGAGCATACTCTTACATACTTTCAAATAAAAAATCAATTAGTTTTTTTTTCAAGAAATTTTTCATTGACCGGAGTACTCATCAAACAAATGCTAATAAGTTCCTCTTGCAAACCGTCAAGGTACTCCCCTTTCTCTTCATACCATTTTCCAAAAAGCAGTTATGGCCTTCACCCTAAGCTCCTTCACTTACGCCAACCGTATCCTATCAAGTCACGATTCGCATGAAGCGCATAACCAATAGACTTACCATTACATAACATTTATGATGATAAGTTGGTAGAAGAGTACAGTCAGTGAATGGTCATCAGCGGTCTTCCGAGGTTCCGGAATCCTCGGGGTTGGAAGAAGAGACACGATGAGTAAATATTCTCAGGCATTCACAGGACCAAGTCCATCTTCAGCTTTCAACTGCTGGAGGCGCGTTGCAAGAGCCTGAGTGAGGACCTATCCGACATCGGATCCGCGGTAGTTCATAAGGAACTGTCACGAGAGGTAGTATCATACATGATAAAAATAGTTAAGGACATTGGTACCTTAATCCAAGCTAGCACACAAAATGCCGAACCCTCTTCTAGTGGAACTGAAACTCTGTTGACGGCAATCAGCAGTCCGACTTCTCCTGAGGATGTTTACGTGGTTTCCTCCCAGCAATAAGCAAATGGTGAGAAGTCCCTGGTCGACCCACACTAGATTATCCCTCCTGTTTTCAATACAGATTAAAATAAAATATCTTTTAGTTAGATGAAACAAAAATGCACTTAATGATCTACAAACCTTATACATAATAAGTAAGGTGAATAATAAAAAATCACATTAAAAAACTTGTCCGTCTTCTCCTTCTAAGGACTTTCCATATGAGAGACTACTGCTTTCTTCGTTTCTAGTTAGTCGTCCCTCAAAATAACTGGGACACTTTTAATCGTTAGGTTCTGATATATGTATGTATTACGGATTATATCAAGAAGACCTTTTGAGGGTCAAATTGAAAGATTATTTTGAACGATCACATCGTTCGAGGGCTTTATTGAGAACCAAGGCAGTTAGATGGTACACAAATATAAATATGTGTGGCTCAAAAGTCAATTAGTGTAAGTCCATATTACATATTTGGAAAATATTCAATAACTCCACATATTGTGCAAAATGAAACTATGTTTGTATTTATATATGCCATATTTGTGGGTATGAAGGTTGCGTCGAAAACAACTGATGACAATAATAATAATATATGTATCAGGCAATTTTGGGTGCCTAGCCAAAAAAAATTATATACATAAATATTGACATTTCAACATAAATGAAGAAAAATGGATGTCTGGATAATTACAGGGTTAACAGTAGCGTCATAGGCTGGTTTTAGTGATTTTACATGCGTAACATTTACCATTTTACCCATAATCGACACTAATTTCGGAAATTACATAAAAATAATATTTAACTAACTAACACACCATCACGCCGCTTCCCCGCAGGGGTAGGCAGAGAGAATCGAACGCCACACCACTCTGTCCTTGCAAGCATTCTTCGCGTCTTCTGTGCCCTTCTACATACATGCATCTCCTCATACATACCCGACGATTATTACGACTCCTGACCCGGCCGCTTTCAGGTATTTGACATACCTGACTGTGCCAGGTTTTCCTCGGTCTTCCTCTGCTTCTTTTTCCATATATATATATATATATATATATATATATATATATATATATATATATATATATATATATATATATACATATATATATATATACATATATATATATATATATATATATATATATATATATATATATATATATATATATATATATGCCCAAAAGCCCAAAAGCCCAAAAGCCCAGCTTGCATAACAACTCCAAATAAAAATGACTTAATCTAGACCAAATGATTAAAAATACATAATTAATGTATGACTGTTTTTAAATTATCGCGCGCTTATATGATTATTAAACACTATGCATGCCATTATATGGTGATGGTGGAAGATATTTTATTATAGTGAACATTTTCTTTATTTCAAGGTGATGGCTGTACCTTACAAAAGTTACATGTATGCATATTTTTACAATGATTACAATACATTGTTTACATTTATAATACTTTCTGAGTTCTTACTATACTGGGAATGATATAAGGTGAAGAAATTATAGGTACATCATGTATTCACGAATGTGAAAAATAATGGACTTGCCTTACTCGTAAACCCTAGGCACGCCACTGATATATATATATATATATATATATATATATATATATATATATATATATATATATATATATATATATATAACGTGGTAATATTTTTCTTTTGTAAATTGCGTGTAAATAATATGTAAAGTGGGTGTATAATAATAAAATAAACAATGTGTTGCTTTGTAATTAAAGTTTATTCTTAATTTATCTTTATAATAATTTTTATATCTATCTATCTGATTCTGACAGTTAATAATATTATCGGAAGTCTTTTGTTTTATTCTGAGCGACGCATGCGGCATCTGGTGGTAGAACTGTTTTATGTAGGTACTTTTTGTAAGTACTTAATAAAATGTATAGGTAGGTACCTAGTTATTTTATTACATCTCCCCCCTTGGGGATGAAAATTCATAGTAAAATTTTCACTCGTCCTCCGGATCATCTTCTTGTAGTGAAGGGACTGGTATAAGTTTAGTGATATGATAAAGTTTTTTTTTTTTTTTTCTTTCTTTCTTTTTTTTCCTTCTTTTTTTTTTTTTTTTTTTCTTTCTTTCTTTTTTTTTCGTTCTTTTTTCTTTCTTTCTTTTTTTTTGTATTTTTTTTTCTTGACCCTTTTAAAGTAGACACAGTTTTTTTCAATCCATTTGTTTTTTTCTTTTGAATTCCTTCATTTTTATTCAGATCTCTTAAAGTATCTTCTAATATAACCAAATGTACAACTTTTAATTGTTCATCTGCATTTTCATTCGATTCTAAAACTGGATTCCTGCTTAGACAATCTACTTCTAAATTCTTCTTTCCTGGAGAATATTTTATTTTATCTTTCGTAGAAGTTTTTTCTACTTTATTTTTATTTTCATTTTTCAAGCACTGTTTCTGTGTTATTTGTATGTCTTCATTTTTATTCTGATCTTTTGAAATATCTTCTAATTTAACCAAATTTACAACTTTTAATTGTTCATTTGCATTTTCCTTCGATTCTAATACTGGATTCCTGCCCACACAATCTGCTTCGAAATTCTTCTTTTCTGGAGTATATTTTATTTTATATTTTGTAGAAATTTTTTCCACATTATTTTTATTTTCATTCTTCAAGCACTGTTTCTGTGTAATTTGTAAATCTTCATTTTTATTATTAATCTTATCATCCTCCTTTGTTTTAAACCAGCACGTTGCTTCAGAGTGATATCGAGTTCCCTTATTTAAATTTTCACAAATCTTACATGGACTTTTATCTTTAATTTTATCACTAGTTCTTAGATTTCCACGTCTTCTTTGATTATCTTTTAATCGTTTTCTTTGATCATCTTCTAATTTTTCTCTCTCACTCCGAACATATTGTAGTAATTGTTTTAATACATCTAATGTTTCATAATCCATTTCCATATTAACAAAATTGTCGTTTTATAACGTGGTAATATTTTTCTTTTGTAAATTGCGTGTAAATAATATGTAAAGTGGGTGTATAATAATAAAATAAACAATGTGTTGCTTTGTAATTAAAGTTTATTCTTAATTTATCTTTATAATAATTTTTATATCTATCTATCTGATTCTGACAGTTAATAATATTATCGGAAGTCTTTTGTTTTATTCTGAGCGACGCATGCGGCATCTGGTGGTAGAACTGTTTTATGTAGGTACTTTTTGTAAGTACTTAATAAAATGTATAGGTAGGTACCTAGTTATTTTATTACATATATATATATATATATATATATATATATATATATATATATATTATCTTTTAATTGACACCTTCTTTCCATCCGAGTTCTCAGCGTCATTTATGCTTGAGTTGTTTTTTTTTTTATCAGAGACATTCTTCAAATGTACATATAAAGTGATCACTTAATCCAGCCCATGGACACGTCGTAAGCCCAGTAAATATTCATGACTTCTATATTCTTCTTCATCTATGTTGAGATGTTAATAAACATTTAGTTACAGTCTTGTAATGCCTGTTAGGTTCTTTATGGGTTTGCACCGATCGACCCACGATGCTCCCATATATGAAGTGGGCCCATAAGGTCGGCAGACTAGGAAATCGTTTATCTCGAGTGCGCGTTTCGTTAAATGTCTAAATAAAAGGCCAGAAGTAAAGTGACGAAGAAGGCAGCTAGCTGGCCCTGGGTGCAGTCAGTGACTGCAGGCAGCGGGCACCTACCGCCGTGCCCTTACTGCTAACTTAACGCTACCGACCTACAGTCAAGTACACTGCGAGGAACCTTCAGATAAGAGAGATATCGTCTGAAAAAAATAGCAAAAGGAGTAAACATTTACTTCATATCAAATTATTACAAATATACATACTCGTACATTATTTTAGACATCTTAACATAGATGTAGAATAAAATTAAGGTCTAGCGAAAAGAATGAAGCATATTTACAACATTTTGATGCTGTCCAAATACTTGTTCATAAATCTGAATCATCTCCAACTAGGAGCTATTTTATGTATTAATTTTTCTTGTATTAATCTAACTTTTTTTTTGTATTAATCTAACACAGATTTTTTCAGTCTACTAAGTTGTATTTTAAAAATATTGTGACAATTGTTTAGCCTAGTTATGGCGTTTTCAAACGAATGATTTAAAAATGAATAGATGAATTAAAATGGAGTTCTACAAATTAATTTTATTTATTTTTTAACCTTTTTTTTGACATCTCAATTTAGATGTAGAAGAATATGGAAGTCTGGCCATTTACAGGTCTTACGATCGTTGTAGGTTGGTTTAAGTGATCACTTTACACTGTAGCATTTAGTCACCAATCAATGCCCTGTAAATGCCAAGACTTCCATATCTCTGTTGACATGTCAAAAATAATGAAAAAACAACTCCTAATTGGTGATTATTCAGATTTGTGAACAAGAATTTAGACACTCAAAATGTTGTAAATGTGCATACATTATATATAATGGGTGATTCATTTTTTCGATAGAATTTTATTTTCTTCTTCATCTATGTTGAGATGTCTAAAATTACACTTTAGACATTGACAAGAGTCTTCGAAATAGAATAAAAAACGCCAGGATCAGGGAAATATGCGAGATCGAAGATCGAAGTCGTTAGGTGGGGAAGGCAACGAAGGAGACAATGGTATGCGCTTGTGAGGATAATGGAACTACCCAGACTCCCTCACATCGCACTCTACGGCCAACCCCATGGTTGACGACTCCCGGGCAGACCACCAAAGAGATGGGTCGATAGCTGGGAATCGACATCGCAGGAGGCTAATCCCTCTTAAAAACAGGCCACAAGGCCTACAACAAGATGAAGAAGAAGAAGAAGAAGACATTGACAATTGACTTGACACTTGAGTCGTGTTAAGCCGTCATGGTAATTTTATTCACTATTGTTTGACATGTCTTCATGGAAAGATAACGTTTACAGATCGTTCATCTCGTTAAATTTGAATCCAGTTACTACCCTTTTTGGTCGTTTGCTTATCTCTGCACACCCTTGTGGCGATGTGGCGTGTTGATGGCAACGTAACTAGTAACATTGATAAAGCAAATAAATACTTCAGTGCAAACAAACTAACATATCAGAACGTTTTTTTCAGAATCAAATATTGAAATAAAGTATCTTCTAGTGACCCAATTGATAAACGCAATCTCAATAACGACATTAATTTAGATAATTCATGTAAAACACATATTTTTCCGATAACCGCGACATGTACATATACATATTCACGTATACAGATTTCGTTTCAAATATTATACCTAAAGATGATTGAAATCTTTATAAAATTAATGAACTTTGTTTTCATCAGTTTTTTTTATTAATACAATTTACCCTACCGGTTTCGACAAGAACCTTGTCATCATCAGGGTTTATTTTAATTCAAAAACATTAAAATACTCATTTAAAAAAAAAAATATCTTGTATTAATAAAAAAAAGTGGTGAAAACAAAGTTAATTAGTTTTATAAAGTTTATAAAATGTGCCACAAAGTATCTGCGGAAAACATTCAAGATATGATTGAAAAGTTTATTGGTAAAATAAAACAAGGTTGGGAAATTCAAAATTAATGTAAATTACATCTCAACACAGGGTAAGGAAGGATATGGAAGTCTGGATAATTTACAGGTAATGTAATAGACCGGTTTAAGTGACCACTTTTTATACAGTGTAACATTCACCATTCCATTCATGATTGACAAACATACCACTAAAATTTTTGGAACTCCTGAATATATAATTAATCCCATGGCACTGTACATATCGCTCACTCCTTTCAATAACGTTATATTTCAAAAATCGTCAATTTTCATTTGTGCATGTTTTCGGAATGCCCAGAAAATGTACTATATCCCAGCAAAAGCGGCATATTTCAAACTTAATATTTCCCCGCTATAGGGCAGAAAATGTTGTTTTTACAATTTGAAGAAAAGGTATTGTTTAATTTTTTTTTTTAAATATGATAAATATTTTTCAAATGGAGAAAAAACCTTCAGGTGTTACCTTAAAAGATCTGTTGGGCAGTAAAAAGTTCAATAAGTGGCTTGGTATTTATTTTTAATACATTTCATTGTATTCTTAAACTTTAAAAACGATTTCCTGAAAAATCAAGTTTTTTGATATATGCCGTTGTTCAAAGGAGTGAGCGATATACGAGTAGATGGTTTATTTTACCAAGTTTTATTTAGCCCCTTTTAAATATATGTAAGATCCTTAACGAACTATTTTATTTTTATTATTATTAAATGCAGTAGCATGCACAGATAATTTATTAAAGTAGGTAGTATAGTAAGCTAGGTACTACTTACTAGGGTAGGCAGTAGAGGTAGGTAGTAAGGTAGCTAGGTATTACTTAGTAAGGTAGGGTAGGTACTGGTTTCGTTTTTATGCCATGCGGGTGAGTTAGGATAGGCACTGTTTTTCTGCCAATATGGAATGCACGCCTCTGATAAATGTATATACATACATACATACGCAATGATCAATAAAAATTGACACTTAATTTGAAATACCAAACGGCTTTATCAAAATATTGAGTTACGCTTTTCTTCACATCCGTATGTCCGAAAAATATTCGGTCTTACGACTTCAAAACATCGTAACATTACTCCTTGAACCAGTCGTGTCCACAAACATAAATGACACGATATAACGGCCACAATACAAGCCTTAATGAACGCGGGGCGATATTGTTCCTCACTCGGCGAGTCGGCATCGCGTTGCGAGCTCTTTCTTAATGGCGTTATTACGGAACGCTGCATCAAGCTGCTTCTTGTTTCATCATCAACAAGCCGAGATGGCGACAGACGATCGCCTTAATGAATTCGAATAATGTCAACTGCCACCGAGACTTTTCTACCAAATTACGAAAATATTCACGAATGCGTTCATCAAATCTGTGTGCGCAATTCTGGGTTTTGTCCTCTTAGTAGTTAAGGAAGCAAAAATGGAGTGGTGTGGCGTTCTATTTTCTTTGCTTACCAATACGGCGTAACGGTGTGATGGTATGATGACAGGGGCGGGGTCAAATAAATACAAGTGATTTATTCACTCGAATATTTATTCAATATTACCTTGGACTGGTACCGGAAGCGGGGGCTGATCACCTTTCCTTCATGTGTTAACGATCAAGATAACTCTGCGTTTATATGATGCAGTGACATATGCACCATCGGGTGCGGATAAGGGTTTGAATGAAATGAATAAGTGCTAGTTATGAGCGTGTATATCCTAGATCTTTAATTGAAAAAAAGAAAACTACTATGGGAAATCATCCATTTAAAAATGTTCACAATTTCCAAGTGCATTTTTCACTTGGTTTACGTCGACTTAACGTTGGTCGTAGTGTGTCGTTCTCGTATTCGCTTGTGTTAACATGCAAGGCGATGTAAGTATTATTGTTTTGTGGGCATGTACGGGTATTGTTCAACTGATGTGAGAACATTATTCTTATATTAGACATGGAAGTACACTGGACTCTCTTTTTACACGCTAAATACGTTCCATGCAATTCATGAACATAAAAAAAGATGTTATTTATATTCAAAGCATTTACTTTGTGGTCAAACATTTTAATTGATATTAGTAATGTTAGTAAATAACCACTCACCGACTACTTCTGTCTACCGGTTTCGAGACGTACCCGTCTCTTCGTCAGGACATACACTACAATTTAACAATCATGCGAACAACACTACACCACACCCACTTAGTACTATTCACATACACTATCACTACACATGCAAAACATGCAGAGCGAGTTGTTAGTCCCATTAGGGTTGTTAGGGACTAACAACTTAACCCATTAGTTGTTAGGGACTAACAACTCGCTCTGCATGTTTTGCATGTGTAGTGATAGTGTATGTGAATAGTACTAAGTGGGTGTGGTGTAGTGTTGTTCGCATGATTGTTAAATTGTAGTGTATGTCCTGACGAAGAGACGGGTACGTCTCGAAACCGGTAGACAGAAGTAGTCGGTGAGTGGTTATTTACTAACATTACTAATATCAATTAAAAAAAGATGTTTTAACCACTCAACAGTTGAATTTTGGCGAGAAAATTCATCACTACACAAAATCGTCATCATCAAGTCGATAGAAGACTACCCGAATACCGCTCGGATTATTAAATAAAAATAATTACATCATATTTTGTATATTTAACCCTCAGTAGTGAGGAGTAAGACGGAGAAGAATAAAATATAGGAACATTCGTCTTCATATAGCAAGAGATATGGCATCGTCAGTGGCGTGCACGTAGAATTAATTAGAGTAGGCAGTAGAGGTAGGTACTAAGGTAAGCTGGGTACTACTTACTAGGGTAGGCAGTAGAGGTAGGTAGTAAGGTAAGCTGGTACTACTTAGTAAGGTAGGGTAGGTACTGGTTGCGTTTTTGTATATCACGCGGGTAAGTTAGGATATGCGCTGCTTTCCGCCTATATGGAAGAAACGCCCCTGGGCATCGTGCTATTTCGAAACCGCGTGAAACGAGATTCAAGTGTAATGGTAGTCATAACGTCTCGGTGTAAACGACCCCCCTTATCGGCAGGTCTCATTGAACTCACGATAAGGAATCCCGATGCTTTGCAGTGCCGAGGTACCTACTTAAGCCTCTTGTGGCTTTCGGTTTACAAGTACATGTGGGCTGTATTTATTATATATTTTAATTTTTCCGGTTGAGGTATTACTTGTTGGTGGATAGCACGATTCCTTTGTTTCAGTTTAAGGGGATACATATACGAAATGTGAAATTTACGTGAATGCAACGGTGATGTTCAGTGAAATATAACCTTTATGTAAAGTGAATGCACCTCTAATGTAACCGTTATGTAATGTGAATGTATCTCTAATGTTACCTGAATGTAATGTGAATGCATCTCTATAATAACCGTTATATAATGTGAATGTATCTGTAATGTAACCTGAATGTAATGTGAATGTATCTCTAATCCAACCTGAATGTAATGTGAATGTATCTCTAATGTAACTGTAATGTAATGTGAATATATCTGTAATGTTACCTTAGTGTAATATGAATGCATATCTAATGTAACCTGAATGTAATGTGAAGGCATCTCTAACGTAACCTTGATGTAATGTGAATATATATCTAATATAACATGAATGTGATGTAAATGCATCTCTAATGTAACCTTAATGTAATGTAAATGCATATCTAATGTAACCTTAATGTAATGTAAACGCATATCTAATGTAACCTTAATGTAATGCGAATGCATATCTAATGTAACCTTAATGTAATGTGAATGTATCTCTTATATAACCTGAAGGTAATGTAAATGTATTTCTAATGTAACCTTAATGTAATGTGAATGTATCGCTAATGTAACTTAAGATTTTGTAAATGCATTGAGAATGTAACCAAAATGCATCGCATTAGCAAATTATATAAATAATTGTAATGTTATGTGAATGCATCACTAATGTAAACTTAATGTGATGTGAATACACTTCTTATGTAATTTCAATGATTTGTGAGAACTTCAACGAGCCGATTATATTCTGTTTTTAATTTTCGTTCCTTACTTTTTTGACAAAAAAGGGGATACGAATGTATTAAAAAAGTCCGGATAAAACTGAAGACGTATGCATTCGTAACACAATTAAAAGACTTGAATAAGATCATCTGTTTATGAGAACATCTGTAGTTCTCGAAACTAGTCGTGTTTACATTCAAAAACTCTAAAAGTGGTCCAAATATCTTTTTCTTCTTGGATACATCCCAGCTTATTGTCCTTGTAGACTGCTGGGGTCAGCTCGCCTGGTCCTCAGGTTATATGTCCTTCTGTCCTGGACAACGAACACCCGTGAATTCCTTCGTCTTCCTTTAGATAACTTTCGAGGATGATCCATTTCTATTGCCTGGTTAACTACATGTTCGGGTTCTCTGCATCCTGTATGCCCATACCATCTCAATTGTCTTTACTGTACCTTCCTATTAATGTCTGAGACGCTCAGAATTCCACGAAGTGGTCCAAATATACAAGCATTTTATTTTTATGTTTAAATCATCATTTATTCCATTAGGTTAATGCTAAATCAATCAATAATTCTAGAATAAACACATTAAACACTATCTACGGATATCTCCAAAGCCTTTTTTACAGGATTTATATACTATTTTATCTTATCATATCGTATCTTAATTACGATGAGTAATATCAATCATTCGATACGGATTATTATGTTTTGTTTATATAGCTCACAGAGAGAGAGAGAGAGAGAAAATTACATGGACTATTTTTTTTAATTACCTAATGTCCAAGTGACTTTGAAATCTAGCTAAGGCTTATGCAACACCGCTTATCATGACCCTACTCATGCTTCAGCTTTTCAAGTTTTATAGCCTATGAGTGTATGGATTTCGTGATTTTGTGGATTTGCTCTTTATGTTTAAAGTTACTATAATTTCATGTCATTAATGACTGAAAATTCTAGGCAAAAACAGTCGCTACCTCGCTCGAGGCATGAGTTTATACAGTTCATTGATTCTAAGTTAGCAGTGAAGTTACTTAGGTGTATGATTTTACTTATGTACTAGGTATATGTGTACATTTATATATATATATATATATATATATATATATATATATATATATATATATATATATATATATACACATATGTATATATACATATATACATATGTATATATACATATATACATATGTATATATATATATATATATATATATATATATATATATATATATATATATATCATTGGAGAGGTCACACGTCTGTTCACGCCCGATTAAAAAAAAATTGATATTGGATATTTTTTAGCATAAATCGTGGGTGTACTGACAAAAAACGGTAACTCGAAACTATGCAATTTTGACTTAATGATACATATTATAAAGTTTTTAACGTTCTATAAACTGGCAAAATGCACAAAATAATTTGAAATATCACATCGCTCACTCCTTTCAACAACGCCATAAATCAAAAAACTTGATTTTTCAGGAGATTGTTTTTAAAGTTTAAAAATATAATGGAATGTATTGAAAATAAATATCAAGCCAATTATTTAACTTTTTGCTGTGCAACATATCTTTTTAGATAAAACCTAAAGATTTTTTCTCCATTTGAAAAATATTTAGTATATTTAAAAAAATAATTAAACAATACCTTTTCTTCAAAATGCAAAAACAACACTTTCTGCCCTGTAGTGGGTAAATATTATGTTGAAAATATGCCGCTTTTGCTGGGACATTGACGATTTTTGATATATGACGTTGTTGAAAGAAGTGAGCGATATGTATGTGGTTTTAAAAGTAAATTTAACTTGAAGTTTAAAAGAGGGTATTTATTTAGGCTAAAAAGCTTTAAATAATAGGGATTATTCTAACAGGGTTTTAGAATTAACGTTTTTTGCCAGTATACCCACGATATACATAAAATATTTTCATATATTTTTTTTAACTCCTTACATTTCAATTACCCTTTTCTTTTCAAAACCATGTAATACCTCCACAATAAAAAATACAATCAACTCAATCTTTTGCACAGATGCAGCTTCTGACAACTTTTTGAAACGCCTACTTATTGTTGATTTTATCATTTAAAATATTAAGATTAGTTATCATCGGCTTACTTAGTGTGTTTGAATAAACCAACAAAATCGTACGATTTGTTTTACTATCTCACCAGACTTATGAATTGGGTCTATTCTCTAACATTCCTCAAAGATTATATTCAGCAAAAAAATACAAATTTTATAAAATTAATTAACTATGTTTTCACCACTTTTTTTATTAATACAATTTAACATACCAGTTTCGACAAAAACCTTGTCATCATCAGGGTTTATTTTAATTAAAAAACATTAAAATACTTTCAAATCTCAAAAACTCTCTAAAATCTCTAAAATCCTAATTTAGGATTTTTACGGAGTGTGTGGAAGTTTTTGGTAAGAGTATTTTAATGTTTTTGAATTAAAATAAACCCTGATGATTACAAGCTTTTTGTCGAAACCGATAGGTTAAATTGTTTTTTTTTTTAAAGTGGTGAAAACAAAGTTAATTAATTTTATAAAGTTTATGAAATGTGCCACAAAGTATCTGCGGAAAACATTCAAGAAAAATACAAATTTGTTAACTCACTCGCTCAGTATTTCTTTTAAAATTTAAATTGGTATGTTTTATAAATTTTTATACAGTAAAACGATATTTTTCAATTCGATACTGGCCAGGAATGGAAAAAGTTAAATAAACAACAATAACGTGTACCGATATACTATGTATATAAATAATAGTTTAAACGTAAATGTTAATTTGTTCAAAATTTCCAATATCCTCAAGTTATTAACCGATTGCTATGAAGTCTTGACACAACTTGCAATTATTAGGTACTTGTGAGTTTTGTGTGTGACAAGTAAAACTTATTTGTGACAAAAAAAATGTTTTTGTGAAAAACAGATTTTTTTAAATTCCCCGTAGTGCACAAGCGCCCAAAGGCTGTATTATTTACTAGTTAAAAATTATTTTAAAACGTATGATACGGAGATAGTCCGCCTCCGTAGTGTAATAGTCAGCACGCTCGGCTACCGTTCCGGAGGTCCCGGGCTTGATTCCCAGAGGGGGGTCTAATAAATATAAGTGATTTTTTCATTTTGATATTTATTCAACATTACCCTAGACTGGTACCTGAAGTGAAGGGCTGATCACCTTTCCTTCGTGTGTTAACGATCAAGATAACACTGCGTTTATATGATGCAGTGCCCTATGCACCATTGGGGTGCGGATAAGGGTTTGAACATGATACAGGGTGTGGGTCAGAATATATTTTTATATGAACATGCATAATGAAGCACACTTTACCAAGATTTGAGAATACGGCTATCTGTCTGTCGTATATTTGATTGTTATAATATTGTTATTATTTATTGACTTACAATATTTGTCTTGATGTCTGACAATCTACCCGTTTTCAGTTGACAACAACGATCCGTCAATCAGCCTTTTTCTGTCCAGCACATTTATGTCAAAAAGATGATGGCAAATATTATGCATATGGCAAACTGAAACAAAAAAGAGACTGAGCTCCTGTGCTTGGAGAGGGACTTATACTGAAGGTTTAATGTTTTATATAATTAATGGCATAAAAGTCTTTTTTATTTTTTTTCAAGATTTATATGTAATGGGCATTAATTTTTTTCTATTTTTTCTATTTTTAATTATATATAATTTATATTTTTTTAAATTTCTTTTAACTTATTTAATTTCCAAATATTTTAAGTTTTGTTGAAATTGTTTAGTATTACATTTTGAAGTTGAAAAATCATCAAAGAATCTCGAAGATAAACTTTTTTTAAATTAAAATATTTGTCACTTTTCAGTTATTGAAAAATTGCGGTTTTTTTAAAATGATTTCTATGTTTGGGACTTGAAATTTTGTATATAATAATTTTGTTGGATATATATTTATATATATATATATATATATATATATATATATATATATATATATATATATATATATATATATATATATATATATATATATACATCAACATAGATATAGAAGAATATGGTAGTTTGGGTATATCGACTAATATTATATAAACCATACGTACACTTTTTACACCACTGTTAGTATCTCATACATTTCAGTGATATCAAAAGTGTCACATTAATAATGTACGCCGTATTAAAGTAAACGGAAAAGTCAACCAAACATTCACTACGCAGAACCGGATGGGATTATTTAATAATATAATAACAGTGCTCGGTATCTTAAAAATAATAAAAAAAGCAATTGATCAAATAGTCATTTTATAGACATTTCTACTTTTAAAATCTTAAAATGAATAACTTAGTTCTCTCCAATAAAGAGACTAAGCTCTTGTGCTTGGAGAGGGACTAACACTTATTGTTTGTACAAAAACCTATGATTATTTCTTACAATCTATTGTGAAACTCGTGTCACAATAGATTTTAAGAGATAGTGATATTTACTAAATAAAACTTATATTAAAACATAATTCCTACGCTAAAATAACTAAATCTTTAATGAAGACTTTGAAGAAATCGAAGACTTCGAAGAAATGGAAGACATTAAAGTAATGGAAGACTTCGAAGACATGGAAGAACGGTTGGAAGTCGGAAGACCACAACCAAAAAAGAGAGGCGAAATAATCTTTGAGTAAATCCTATTGCCAGCTGGTCCGAATGAATATTATTACAACAGAAGATTTATTGCATGCTTATTTATATGTACAATTTATGCCAAATAATAGTTCCTTGATCCAGTTCTGGCCTAAGCCCACCTCGAGTGTTTGTTTACTCTGTCAAAAACACTTTTCCCAAATAAACAAGAAAGGGCAAGATTAACCAAAAGCGAATCTTATCTCTTCGGTTCGTCTCAGCTGATTAAATATACCCGGCCACATTCTGATACTGTATTAAACGTATCAGTTGCGACATTTATTCTTGCGTTTTATATTTATTTTTCCTTCACGGCGATAAATAATAGTGTTTTTTATATCTTATTTATTTATTCATAACTTATCATTTTTAGGGTTGATTTTTGAGTTATTCTTTGTTTGGCTAACGCTTTACTGACTACAACTGTTTGCATAGTTGGAGAGTCTTTCAGGCTTGGAATTGATTGTATTGTTGGTCCTACATCCTACACCTACTTCTATGTTAGCAGATGTCTATTCTTTTTCTGCTTTTTATCTACCTACATCTAGGTTAAAGTGGCATGTTCATATAATTTTATAATATATTTACTCTGGTATTTTCATTCTATCTGCAGTTTTATTATCATTCTTACATAATATGACTATATGTTTGAAGATCGTCTTTATATTGTCCCATATTTGGGTTGTAAATTGACAAAATTTCTTGGTTTGTAGGTATATTTTCCTTGTTTCTGTAGGTTTCTTCGAAATGAATTATTTTTTAGGTTCTAAAGCAATTTTGAATCAGCTGTGGTATTTTTTTTTATTACTTTGTACTTAATATGTAGATACCACTAGAGGTCTTGTTTATATCAGGCTCTTCTGGACGAATTCTATATATATATAAATATATATATATACATATATATATATATATATATATATATATATATATATATATATATATATATATATATATATATATATATATATATATATACATATATATATATATATATATGTATATATACATATATATATATATATATATATATATATATATATATATATATATATATATATATATATATATATATATATATGTATATATATATGTGTGTGTGTGTGTGTGTGTGTGTGTGTGTGTGTGTGTAAGATTTTCCATTCGAAACGTTAAAATCTAAATTAATAATGTATAATTTAGTGTTTTCAAGGTAGGTATCTAAATAAAAAAACACGTCGAATGTGTTTTGGTGATTTATGAGATGCATGCGTCATCGTTTGTCACCGGTTCGAGAGAGAAACACAAGAGAAAACTCAGTTTCTGAATAGAGAAATATTAATTATTATACCATGCCTAATTTCACTTCAAGAGGAAGTTTGCTAAATTGTGACAAATTATGTTTGCTTTATACTTATGTGGCAATTCTTTTCCATTTATGCAAATATTGACGAAATTAAAGTATTTAACGTTCCCTTTCGTATTGTAGTAAGTAAGTAAATTAAATTAAGTGTAGGAAATCACCAATAACGAACAAAATAAAACAAGATATAGAGTAAAAATTAAGAGATATGAAAGAAAAGGTGTAAAATAAGAAAAAAGTTAAAAATAAGCGTTTAAAATAGAAATAACAAATGATTTTCTAATTTAAGATAAGGAAATCACCAAAAACATTCAATAAGAAAAAAAATAAACCGACATCAATAAAAAATTCAATGGCCCTTCTACTATTTCATTACTTTTTTCAAGATCAAATAAAATTTAATTGTATAATAACCACTAACGTGACAATTAGTGTCTTCTGATCACAACCCTCGTGACTGATGATGGCGGCTCTCTTGGCTGCTCCCCGGTGGATGGCATATACAAGGAGAGATCCTGTCTCATCATCAGAACCTTCAGGAATGAGCACCATGGATGTGGCCATCTCTCCCTTTATTTGGAGCTCTTCCTTTTGTATCATCCTTTTTTACAAAATGATGCAAAATCCTTGTAAAAAAGGATGATAATAATAATCATCCTGCAGGCAGTACTTCAAATTTGCTGGCAGTTCTCGTCTAAAATAAGGAACATAGTTATGACTTGGCATGATACAAAGAAACTGCAGTCACCAGAAGACGGTAGAATCAGATATGGATTAGCAATTGTAGTATGTTTTATATTAATAATTATTACCTTTCTTCTTTCTAGCTCCATTTCAACTTATTGTCTTTGTAGACTGTTGGAGTCTCCTCTCCTCGTCCTCGGGTTGTAGATCCTTCCTCTTCACTTTTCGGGCTCTTTCCTTGGACGAACTTATTTCCTCTGCTTTACTTAGCTTATCCATTTTTTGAGGTCGAGAGATCTTGCATCCCTTATGTCACTGCGACCATATTAGGTCTATTGTGACCTCCCACTGTATCACAGCTCACTCCCAAGACCTACGAGAGTCATGTAACTCATGACCTGTCTTGGTGGTACGAGCTTCACCTTCTCGGAGTCCAGTAGAGGTCCTCCAAGGATGTGACTTCGTTTGCGAGCGAGTGCGTCACAATTATAGAGAATGTGGATTGGCGTTTCGTTATCTTCCATATAAAATCTGCATACTGGGGAGTCATGAAGTCCAATTTTTGTCATGTGTTTCCTCAGTCTGCAGCTTATCCTTAGATTCATATTTGATGAAATGTTCAGAATGGTCCAATACCTTTTTTTTACAGCATAGTGCAGTATTCTACTTACTTTAGTTCAATCTTGTTATTTCATAATAGTCCAATTTTTCGCTTCATCTATTATTGAAGACCAACGCTTCATATCTATACTACTTTATTCATAACGTACGTATGAATATGAACAAATATTCGATTCTGCGTCGTCTGCGGTCAAGGCAATTAAATATGTAAATATTAAATGCTGTGTGTAGAGTTCACGTTAGTTATTTTCCATCTTGTTCAAAATCAACACAGAAATATTTCAAGATTTAACGAATGTGACGTCATCAGCTCGTAATATGATGTGAAACTATCAACTACTAATAAACACATTGCGAGGTCTTGTGAAATGCTTGTGGCGAAATTTTCAATAAAGACTTCATTTGCAAGTATTTCAAGGAGCAAGCTTTGGTTCACAACTTCGTAACTTGTGAGTTATGTTTAACTATCAAGATTTTATATCCAGTCTCAGTGATCAAATTGAATGTGACGTAGGAGTCAAGAATGACGAACAGCATCCAGTACTGATTGATATCAAGTTTGAAGGAATACTGCGCAGTGAAAATCACAAATAAGAGGTTAGTTTTCTTAAGCATGGATTATTTTAGAGATTTTCTGTTAGTGTACAATACAGGTTCTCAATGTTTTTATTTTTATTTATTACCCCTTGTTCAAATATTTCGTCGATTCGGGAAATGAAATTACCAGAATATCTCCTTATATAGAAGGATGAAAGAACACATATCGCTCACTCCTTTCAAGAACGTCATAAATCAAAAAACTCGATTTTTCAGGAGAACGTTTTTAAAGTTTAAAAATATAATACAATGTTTTAAAAATAAATATCAAGCCACTTATTGAACTTTTTACTGTGTAATAGATCTTTTTAGGTGAACCTTAATGTTTTTTCTCCATTTGAAAAATATTTATTATATTAAAAAAAATTAATTGAACAATACCTTTTCTTCAAAATGCAAAAACAACACTTTCTGCCTCTTTTGCTGGGATATAGTACATTTTCCGGGCGTTCTGAAAACATGGATAACTGAAAATTGACGATTTTTTATTTATGACGTTCTTGAAAGGAGTAAGCGATATGTATTACCCATTTCCCAGTCTTCCATTATGTTTTCAGAGTCCATTGGGAGGCGATATTGTCCCATTTGATGACCTACGGTGTAAAATTTAAAATTCACACAATTTTGAATGTGTGCTCAAATACTTGTTCACAAATCTAGACACTCGACACTTGAATCTAGAATCTCTAGACACTGTACATATGAGCTCACAACAGCCAGTGGCGTGCACAGAGAATTAATTAGGGTAGACAGTAGAGGTAGGTAGTAAGGTGAGCTAGGTACTACTTACTAGGTTAGGCAGTAGAGGTAGGTAGTAAGGTAAGCTAGGTACTACATACTAGGTTAGGCAGTAGAGGTAGGTAGTAAGGTAAGCTAGGTACTACTTACTAGGTTAGGCAGTAGAGGTAGGTAGTAAGGTAAGCTGGTACTACTTTTTAGGTTAGGCAGTAGAGGTAGGTAGTAAGGTAAGCTAGGTACTACTTACTAGGTTAGGCAGTAGAGGTAGGTAGTAAGGTAAGCTAGGTACTACTTACTAGGGTACGCAGTAGGGGTAGGTAGTAAGGTAAGCTGGTACTACTTAGTAAGATAAGGTAGGTATTGGTTGCGTTTTAATATGTCATGCAGGTAAGTTAGGATATGCACTGCCTTTATGCCTATATGAAACGCACGACCCTGACAAAAGCCATCTATGTTGGATTGAGTAAAGCTTTTATTTAGCAGAAACCCTTTCATTTGTATGCAAGATCCATATACCTAGGAGTTCACTTATATAAAGTGATCACTAGTAACAATTTAGGTAGGAACACCACTTGACACTTTGTATTTTAAATCTTTGTCTGCCTCCGTAGTGTAATGGTCAGCATGTTTAACTACCGTTCTGGAGGTCCCGGGTTCGCTTCCCAGGGGGGTCAAATAAATATAATTGATTTTTTCGCTGTAATATTTATTCAATATTACCTTGGGCTGGTATCTGAAGCGGAGGGCTGATCACCTTTCCTTCGTCTTTTAACGATCAAGATAACACTGCGTTTATGATGCAGTGTCTTATGCACCATTGGGGTGCGGATAAGGGTTTGAATGAAAGAAATGTATATTAAAAGCATTGTCAACTTAATGGTACGGTAATATAACACTCTCCTTATCATTCATCGTTCATTTTGTGTAATACCACTTAATACCAGTCAATAATTGGTATTACACAAAGTGAACGATGAATGATAAGGAGAGTGTTACATCATTTAGGTCTAAAATCTAATTTTGACCAGTCGCGATTTTGAACACCTCTCCATATCATTCCTTCAAAAGCCACAAATAATTGAGAAACATTGGATAAACTCCTTTAGTAGTTATATTATGCTCAACGAACATTACTTTTGGCATTCAATTGAATAGATGATTTCCAAACGCAGACACAAGACACGACTTTTGTGTCTTCATAGCACCTATTGACCTAACTTCTATTGTATATCTTACAATGAATCATAAATACTAATACTAATATTTGAACTTTATGTGCAGAAAAATAAAATCACAACGGCTAATGACTTGTCATATGCTGGTAAAGTGATCACTTTACCAGCACACACGTGCAATTTGGATTCACTCAAAATGTTGTAGATAAATCAGAACCTAAAATCTGATGATGTCAAAAGTCTACGTAATCGAAGAGCATGTATGACTAGGTTTATGGATGTGAAGGAAGCTAGGAGTGTATGTCAGCTTGTAGGGGAGGGGAAGGGGCAAGGGGGTACTTGTCCCCCCCTGGATTGATTGAAAATAGTAAAATAATGTTACTTTTATTTAATAATAATAATAAAATAATAAAAACCCTTATCCGCACCGCAATGGTGCATAGGGCACTGCGTCATATAAACGCAATGTTATCTTGATCGTTTACACATGAAGGAAAGGTGATCAGCCCTCCGCTTCAGGTACCAGTCCAGGGTAATATTGAATAAATATGACAGTGAAAAAATCACTTATATTTATTTTACCCCCCTTGGGAATCGAACCCGGGACCTCCAGAACGGTAGCATACTTTTATTTATGTGTTAATAAATTATTTTCAATTAATTTAATATTGCACAGATGTAAAACAATAGCAGCGTTAAACCATTATATGTACGTAGGTAAATATTTTTTTAACAAACTTCCGGAAAACTTAAAATCTATAAAAAATTATCAAACCTTTAAAACTAAAATAAAAATATATATATAAGACTCACCCCTACCTAGACTCCATACCAAAAGAATATATTTTATTTTTTATTTACTTTGTTGATTTTTAATTTAATTTTAATTAACTTTGTTTTAAACAAATAATAATTGTAAAACGAACTCCCTCTCGAACACAAGTATCTACTTTATTAGAGAGGTAGAAACGTTATATTCGAAATGTATTGTATATTTACCAACTATTTTTTATTATTTAAATATGTATTTTGTAAAAAAAAAATGTTAATAAAAAAATGTTGCCACAGTATGCTTTCATTACTACAGTGTCCGTTCGTTCACCATACAAATACGCTACATTAAATTAAAACTATATTAAAATATTTTGCTGCCCCTCCCCCCTAAAAATTTTTCTGCTGGCGCCCATGTATGTCAGGACAGAAGAGATTGGCGTTCCATCCTCTGTGCCTAGTAGTAGTAGTAGTACGATTCATAAGTGCATCATATTGAAATTATAGTTAAATAGCCTGTTCATCTGAACCTGATAGGCCAGTAATTGTGATAGCTAGCAAAAAATTAGAACGAGTCTGTCATTAACAGTATTATGCTATGAGTGACAGTAATTATTATTATTATTGCAAGAGTTTATGTTCTAAGAAAATAAAAGTCATTATATTTATACTGATTGATATCGGACTTTGAGTTAAAGAAAGGGAGTCTAGTCTACACATCGCTCACTCCTTTCAAGAACGTGAACGAAAAAAGAGAAGCCGAAGTATTACGAGTAAATTGATAAATGTTGTTATTAAAATTAGTTGCGATGAAACGTCATTTAATTTTGAAATCTCATTTCACGAATGATTATTTCGACTCCTGGTGACCACTTACAAGCTTTTAAAATACATACTTCATCATGCCAAGTTTTCCATGGTTTTACTCTGCTCCTATTTTCGACTACAAATAAAAAAAATAATAATAAAACCCTTATCCGCACCCCGATGGTGCATAGGCCACTGCGTCATATAAACGCAGTGTTATCTTGATCGTTTACACATGAAGGAAAGGTGATCAGCCCTCCACTTCAGGTACCAGTCCAGGGTAATATTGAATAAATATGACAGTGAAAAAATCACTTATATTTATTTTACCCCCCTTGGGAATCGAACCCGGGACCTTCAGAACGGTAGCCGAGCGTGCTGACCATTACACTACGGAGGCGGACAAATTCGACTACATTCCCCTCATAAATTTATTTTACCCTTCTCTTTTATTTATTCAAATCACATGTCCAAACCATCTCAACACACCTTTCTTAAGTTTTTATCGGTAACGCTTATCTCAGCCTTACATTACTTCCTTAATTCGCCTGCAAAACTGAAGTCGCGGGTTGGATTCCACCAAATGAAAAATAAATTCAAGAAATATTTATTTTCAATTGGTCTACCATAGATGTTTGTGCAGTATTTTTCACATTTACTTTCCATATCCTACCTGCAGACATGCCTCTAAAAGTAGTGTCTTTGTTGGTTATTCCGTTTTTAAAAATGCTCTAGCATACTTTGTACAGCCGCATATTCCTCTGAGAGATCACTTTTCGATTGTATTCAGTCCACTTTCATCCTTCTCTTGCCAACTCCACGCTTCACATTCTTACATCGGGGTGGTACCAGGTCTCAAAGCTATGTAATTAATCTTGATGCGCTTCCAGAATGTTCCATTGTGTGCCGATAGTATGGTGGAATGGGACGCCGACCCCACATGGCAATAAGCAAGC
The DNA here is from genome assembly GCF_059751285.1 of Brachycentrus maculatus. Taxonomy (NCBI): domain Eukaryota; kingdom Metazoa; phylum Arthropoda; class Insecta; order Trichoptera; family Brachycentridae; genus Brachycentrus; species Brachycentrus maculatus. The sequence continues at coordinate 86,346 of NW_028280869.1, read as the reverse complement.
AGTTCGCTACATTGTAGCGTGTTTACAATTTGATACGATATATTTACTGGTATATATTGATAATTACTGTTATTACGCGAAAGGTCGGTGCAGTATGGATGGATAGCTTACTGTAGATATACACGAATAACGTAAATATGTATAATAAATGTTTTCTAGAAAGGAAAAAAGATCAAATTGCTACTAAGCAATACACAAGTAGGAGCATTCTACAAGTTCAACGAAAGTAAGAGATAATTTCCTACTACTGGCATAATAATCTGAAAACAGACTAACATTTTCAAATCGAAAGTTTCCTTCCTTACTTACCTGAATCTGATTAAAAACACACACATATATATATATACATATATATATATATATATATATATATATATATATATATATATATATATATATATATATATATATATATATATTTATTTATATATATATATATATATATATATATATATATATATATATATATATATATTATATATATATATATATATATATATATATATATATATATATATATATATATATATATATATATATATATATATATATATATATATGTATATATATATTGTTTTTGAAACTGCATTGATCAAACATTACGATAGTTTGTTTGCGAATGGCAGTGCGAACTAGCGCCTAGCGCCTGGCGACTAGCGACCACTTGCCCAACGCTCGGACGATATGGCGATCTTCGAGTTGTTTGGTTGACACCATTCTGGTCTCGGCGGGACGTTTCGTGTATCAACACTCGTCTTGTCTCAACGTGTTTGCCTTTGCAACTGTTTGCTCGATCAATATTTTCTGATTTGCCCGCTTCGAGGTTGACGACTCTTGTTTTGCGCGAAGGCGAAATTCTGACATGGCCAGAAATATTCAATAATAAATATAATTCCTGGGAACAGAGTGAATGGTGCACTTAAAGCAAATGCAAATAAAAACCTGTCAGCGAAAGCTAAACTGACAGTACACAACGGAGTTCTGGTTCCAACCCTTATGTATGGAAGCGAAGCATGGAGTTGGCAAAAGTAGGATGAAAGCAGACTGAATGCAGTCGAAATGCGATCCCTCAGACGAATGTGTGGCAAACATTCTTTAGAACTGTCTTTAGAAACATTCAGTCCCTTTTCTACATTCATGCGTCTCCTCATGCGTACCCACCGATTCTTTCAATTTCTGACCTGACCACTTCAAGTATAAAATAATTGGTCGTTACCGACATCATCAGACTGGTGGGAGGCTAGACAAAATTCTATATTGTATACACAACAAGGCCGGGTTTGAAAACCAGGAATTTATACAAATTTTTCTGACAAAATGAATTTAAATTAAGTGAATTTAATTAGAGTTTTATAATATTAATTACATATAAAGGGCTTTAAGTATGGTTTCCACTTGGTGAATTGGTGAATGTTACACGTGTGTAAAGTGCTCACTTAAACCAGCCTATGACGGTCGTCAGCCCCGTTAATGCCCAGACTTCCATATTCTTCTTCATCTTTGATGAGATGTCAAAAAATAAAATGAAAATAACTCCTGTAATTGGAGATAATCCAGATATTGTGAACAAGTATTTGGACACACTCAAAATGTTGTACAAAAATAATTAATTATTGATTATAACCTTCTCATATCAAGATGGACTTGTAAAATTAATGAATACACAGAAAACGTCATATTTGTATTAGGAGTAAATATTATCACTCAAAAACAAATTTGTCTAGTAGTAATGGAAATATACCAGGAATTTAAAATATTTATTTATAAAATAACGTATCGTTTGCTAACTAACATCGGCTTGGAGGTTATAAACGTAGGTTACCAAGAAATTGTGTCGGGTTGTGGTCCCGTGGTGAGTGTCGCGGACCCTTGAGTCAGATTTTCTCGGTTCGAACCCACACTACCACAATCTGATACCTATTTCTAATAATGAGCCGCTCAGGCTCATAGAAATGGTAAGAAATTTAAGTATTTTTTTTAATAATAAAAAAACACAAATATTTATCTTCTAAAAAAAACACTAAAAACACTAAAACACTAAATTGTTTATGAATGAAAATATATTTGGGTAGTATGTTTTCTAGGGATGGAAAGATTGATAAAGACATAGAAAGGAGAGTGAATGCTGGAACAGAGTGAATGGTGCACTAAAATCAGTTTTAGCAAATAAAAATCTATCAGCGGAAGCTAAACTGGCAGTACACAATGGAGTTCTGGTTCCAACCCTTATGTATGGAAGCGAAGCATGGAGCAAAAGAAGGATGAAAGCAGACTGAATGCAGTCGAAATGCGATCCCTCAGACGAATGTGTGGCAAAACGATGTTTGATAGATGTTCGAATGATGAAATAAGGAAAGAATGTAAGGCTGAGATAAGCATTATCGATAAAATTAAGAAAGGTGTGTTGAGATGGTTTGGACATGTGGAGCGTATGAGTGAAGAAAGAACGGTTAAACAAATTTATGGAGCGAATGTAGTTGGAAAAAAAAGCAGAGGACGACCGAGGAAAACTTGGCACAATCAGGTATGTCAAATACTTGAAAGCGGCCGGGTCAGGAGTCGTAATAATCGTCGGGTATGTATGAGGAGATGCGTGAATGTAGAAGAGGCAAAGAATGTTTGCAAGGACAGAGTGGTGTGGCGTTAGATTCTCTCTGCCTACCCCTGCGGGAAGCGGCGTGATGGTTAGTTAGTTAGTTAGTTATGAAAAAATGTCTACTCAATAATTACTTGCTGCGCAAACTGATGACGCAAAACTAATGTATTTTTATAGATGACGCAAAACTAGAGTATCGTCAAATTGATTGATCACTCAACTTATAACAGAAATTTTGCTTACTGACGCATTATAACAAATTTCCCTTAGTAAGCATAAACGTCGATTAGGAAAGATGATTCTAAAGACGTTGATCTTGCAGAAAATTCGCATGACACAATCTTAATATTACTTATTTACCATTATATAATGTGCGATTTGTGATGAAGAAAGACGTTTTGCAATCGTCTGATAGATTTATTTCTTTGCGTCATTCAAACATGCATGTCTGACAACACAACGAATTCGTTAAATGAATATAACACTGTAAGAGCGATTGTCTAATGTATGGAAGTGAAACATGGAGTTGGCAAAAGAAGGATGAAAGTAGACTGAATGCAGTCGAAATGCGATCTCTCAGAAGAATCTGCGTCAAAACGATGTATGATAGATGTGCGAATAGTGAAATAAGGAAGGAATGCAAAGCTGAGATAAGCATTATCGATAAAATTAAGAAAGGTGTATTGAGATGGTTTGGACATGTAGAACGAATGAGTGAGGAAAGAACGGTAAAACAAATTTATGAGGCGAATGTTAGTGGGAAAAGAAGCAGAGGAAGACCGAGAAAAACATGGCACGATCAGGTATGCCAAATACTTGAAAGTGGTCAGGTTAGGAGTCGGAACAATCGGCGGGTATGTATGAGGAGATGCATGAACGTGGAAGAGGCGAAGAATGTTTGCAAGGACAGAGTGGTGTGGCGCTCTATTCTCTCTGCCTTCCCCTGCAGGGAAGCGGCGTGATGGTTAGTTAGTTAGTTTAGTTAGTTTTAAGAGTGATTGTCCACTACACGGGATTTCACCGTCCTGCAGTCCGGTTTTGAAAAATGTAAACGACTACGATCGAATTTACGCGCAACGTGTTCTTACTTAAATTTCTTGCATTTTCATTCCCCTACCTCGTCCTGCCGGGAATACATATTAATAATACGGGAGTTACCAATAATACGGGAGTTACCAATAACCCAGTATATATGTATATATTTCTATCCATCTCCATATGGCGTGACAATTAATTAGACCTATGAATAAGTTGACATTAATTTGTGACAAAAAAGGCATGAGATAATGACTCGACCATAGTCTGATTATCCGCGGAGCAATGATCGGTTCTATTGTAAAAAAAACACAAGTCCAATACTTGTACAGGGTGGCGCAATATTAATCACCCTATCGGAAGATAATCATATTTAAACTCAATCATATTTGACATGGTATCGTACATCATACATGATAAAAATAGTGAAGGACATTGGTAACATAAACCAAGCTAGGACACAAAATGCCGAGCCCTCTTCTAGCGGGACCGAAGGTCTGCTGATGCCAGTCAACAGTCCGCCTTATCCTGAGGAGTTTTACGTGGTTTCCTCCCAGCAATGAGCAAATGCTGAGAAGTTCCTGATTGGCCCACATAAGATTATCCCTCCTGTTCCCAACAAAGATTCAAATAAAAACACATTGAATAAGTTAGAATAAACACAAATCCACTAAATGATCTATAAACCTTGTACATAATAAGCAAGTTACATAATAAATGCACTTCTTTGCATATCTTTTCACTCCACTGAAAAATTGTAAAGGTCCAAACAAAGATTTCCATCACCAAAATTATTCATTTTTATTTAATAAAAAAGCTGTTTAAAAACAAAATTCGATTATTTTTTTTGCGCTATTTTTTTTATAAACTGCAGCTTCTAGTTCACAAATTTTGAATATGATTGATGTACGACGCCATTTGTAAAAATTATATATTCCGATAGGGTGATTAATTTTGCGCCACCCTGTATTAAACGGTTATCAATAGAATACTTACTTTTTTATCATATGTAATGCATGTCCATATTCTTTAATTAAAATTTAAGTGACGATACATTGTATTTAATTATGCGCTTATTTGTTAGATGCATTCAAACACAGACATCATCACGCTGTTACTTCTATAAATAACTATTCAATGGTAAATTAAAATTTACAACATTTTGAGTGTGTCCAAATATGTTTGTTCACAAATCTGTATATTTTTCACTTGGGAGTTATTTTTACATAAAAAAAGGAAAAAACAAATAATTTGAAACATTTTAATACAGTTGTTTATAAAATAATGTGGTCAAATTAAAAGCTGCAAAAAATATTGAAATGATCTTTTCAGGCGTCTCTCAGTTTGTAAAATAATTCGGCAAGAATCTCTTCTTAAAAAAGGGTCTCTTCTTAAAATAGAAGCTTACTCAAATCAATCATAGATTCTGCCCCGAACTCACACATGTAGGGACGTGAGATTTTTATTTTGTTTATTATCACTTTTTACAATATGTACATATTTTATTTTTTTATGAACATCTTACTAGCCAGAACCCATGACGAGACGTTCATTTGCATTATAAAGATAATATTAATTTATGTATTAATTTTTAAATCAAACACGTATTTTGAGTCTACTAAGTTGTATTTTATTAAAAAACACATAAATATATAATATTGTGGTAATTGTTTCTCCTAGTAATGGCATTTTCAAACGAATGAAAATTCAAATACATAATTCGCTCACTCCTTTCAAGAACGTCATAAATCAAAAATCGTCAATTTTCAGTTGTGCATGTTTTCGGAATGCCCAGAAAATGTACTATATCCCAGCAAAAGAGGCATATTTTTAACATAATATTTACCCGCTACAGGGCAGAAAATGTGGTTTTTGCATTTTTGAATTTTGCATTTTGAAGAAAATGTATTGTTTTATTATTTTTTAAATATACTAAATATTTTTCAAAATTTTCCTTAAAAGATCTGTTGCACACTAAAAGGTTCAATAAGTGTCTTGATATTTATTTTTACTACATTATGTTATATTTTTAAACTTTAAAAACGTTCTCCTGAAAAATCAAGTTTTTTGATTTATGACGTTCTTGAAAGGAGTGAGCGAATTGTCACATTATTATTTTTTTATGTGTTTTTTAATAAAATGCTATTTAGTAGAATCTGTGTTTGATTCATAAATTAATACATACATTAAAACGGAGTTCTACAAATTAAATTCACATATGCATGCCTGACAACACAACGAATTCGTTAAATGAATATAATACTGTAAGGTCGCTTGTCCACTACCCGGAATTTTACCGTCCGGCAGTCTGGTTTTGAAAATTGAAATCGACCACGACAGTTTAGAGTGATCGAATTTGCGATCACGCTTAACGAAAGATGGACAAAAGCACAAGCCGATCCAAGCCAATCATCATTTTAAAACGCTAACTGACGTGCCGGACGGTAAAACGCCATGTAATTCCGTGTAGTGGACAAACGCCCATAGACGTTTACGACGAAACCCGGTTGCTGGTCAAATAAAATGTATGTGTTAAAACATAACAAAGTTGTTATTTTATTCTATAAAAAGCAGTTCCACCAAGAAATGTCGGTACAAAACTTAAAGTTACTCAACCCTCGATATATTATTTTAAACAGATACATATTTTTATGGCATTGCACAAAGGTTAAGACAGTTCACATAAGTAAACATATTTTTTCTTGGCAGTAAATA